>NC_134355.1:678207495-678507495 GCF_048569485.1 Anomaloglossus baeobatrachus
GAGGAGGGACCTGAAAGATCTGGAGAAGATCTGTATGGAGGAGTGACCTGAAAGATCTGGAGAAGATCTGTATGGAGGAGTGACCTGAAAGATCTGGAGAAGATCTGTATGGAGGAGTGACCTGAAAGATCTGGAGAAGATCTGTATGGAGGAGTGACCTGAAATATCTGGAGAAGATCTGTATGGAGGAGTGACCTGAAAGATCTGGAGAAGATCTGTATGGAGGAGTGACCTGAAAGATCTGGAGAAGATCTGTATGGAGGAGTGACCTGAAAGATCTGGAGAAGATCTGTATGGAGGAGTGACCTGAAAGATCTGGAGAAGATCTGTATGGAGGAGTGACCTGAAAGATCTGGAGAAGATCTGTATGGAGGAGTGACCTGAAAGATCTGGAGAAGATCTGTATGGAGGAGTGACCTGAAAGATCTGGAGAAGATCTGTATGGAGGAGTGACCTGAAAGATCTGGAGAAGATCTGTATGGAGGAGTCGCCAAAATCCCTGCTGTAGTGTGTGCAAACCTGGTCAAGATCTACTGGGAATGTCCAACCTCTGTAGCAATAAAATGCAAATTAATTATTTAAAAATCATACAACAATAGTCAATAAAATTACATTATATATATATATTATAAATAATCCAGTATATTTAAAGAAAAAAAAAGCTTTCTTTCTCGCCCAAAATATTTTCTGATATTTACAACCTTAAAATTTGTTTATTTTTCTAACATTTCCCATCACAGGCAAAATTTCTATTGATAATTGCAACCATAGTCAATAAAAAAATAATTTATATATGAGTGTGTGTGTGTATATATATATATATTATATGTATACATACATACCCACCAGTATATATATATTTTTTAAACTTTCTCAACCGTAATTTCTGTCTTTTTTTCGCCCATAGAAATTTTTTGCCACTTCAGCGTTTTAAAGGGAAAAGGATAAAAAATGGCAACCCCCTGCTCAAATTAGGTCAGCCATGGGCACCACATGTCACGACCGGGCCGGAAGGTGTTGCCGACACATTAGCAAGCCGTCTTACAAACCTTTCAGGGGTTGGGACAAGAACAGCGCCACTCCTGTTTACAGGCTGCGACTGGTATTGCAGCTCAGCTTCGTTAATTTTAGTGCAGCTCAGCTGCAATACCAGACACAGCCTGTGCATAAATGTGGCGCTGTTTCTGTAAGAAGGCAGCTATGTTTTTATAAAATCCCGGACAAGCCTTTTAAGATCCAGCCCTGCCACTATGCATTCTGAGACAGAACGTTCCTGTTTCATTCCTGCAATCAGCTTTCAGATGTCTATAGTCTAAGACAAGTAATCGCTTTAACCTGCTGCTAGGATCTTGTATATACCCCTCCAAAACTCGCCATTACTAAGTTCATAACAATGTAACCTTATACTCAGGATATTCCCGCTGCCGCTGCCCGACGGCGGCACAAAGCCGCGGGAATCTGTATATTTTTATCTTGCTTTTACATTACGGATAGGGCCTTTATTGTTTTTTTTTTTTTTATTTGTTTTATTGCTTTGTTGTTTTTTTTATGTACATGGAAGGACATCGCTATTTACAGCAGTATTTTGTGTTTTTTTTATTAGATATCGCAGAAGAGTACAGTATAAAAGACATGTATAGTCATTTTGTAAGGAATGTGTTTGGGTTGTCTTTTTGTTTATTCAATGGCACTGCCTTTTTTTTTTTTTTTTTTGTTTTAATTTCCTTACGTACCTCAGCTTCTACAAACCCCATCATCCGCCATTCCTATTGGAATTAGTACTGACCTCTGTAGGATTTGGCCCTGACAGATCTTCTATTAGGGTGACCTACACATTTTTTTTTTAAAGCAGGTGTATTAATATGTACACATACACTCAAAATTTGTACTTTTTTTTTTTTTTTTTAATCAGTGACAAAAATAATCAAAATTAAAAAAAATAATAAAAGTAATTTTAATCAGTGACAAATAATAAAAAATAAAATTAAATAATTTTCATTGATGAGAAATAATAAAAATACAATGAGAAATAATTAATTTGTGATAAATAATAAAAATAAAATAAATAGAAATAGTTTTAATCAGTGACAGAAAAATGAAATTAAAAAATAATTAAAAAAATATTATCAGTGACAAATAATCAAAATTAAAAAAAATAAATAATTTTAATCAGTGACAAATAATAAAAATAAAATTAAATAATTTTCATTGAGAAATAAAAATACAATAAGAAATAATTAATTTGTGATAAATAAAAATAAAATAAATTAAAAATAAATAGAAAGTTTTAATCAGTGACAAAAATGAAATTAAAAAATAAAAAAAATTATTATAATCCATGACAAATAATCAAAATTAAAAAAATAATTAATTTAAATCAGTGACAAATAATAAAAATAAAATTAAAAATAATTTTCATTGATGAGAAATAATACAAATACAATAAGAAATAATTAATTTGTGATAAATTATAAAAATAAAATAAATTAAAAATAGTTTTAATCAGTGACAAAAATGAAATTAAAAAATAATAAAAAAAATATAATCTGTGACAAATCAAAATTAAATAGTTAAAAATAGATAAAAATAATTTTAATCAGTGACAAAAAATGAAATTAAAAAATAATAAAAATATAATCTGTGACAAATCAAAATTAAATAGTTAAAAATAGATAAAAATAATTTTAATCAGTGACAAATACGGTAATAAAAATGAAAAATAAATATAATTTAAATCAGTGACAAATAATACAAATTAATAAATAATATAAAAAATTTCAAGATATCTAACTAGGACGCAATAATATAAATGTCCCCCCCCCCAAAAAAACATTTTTTTTTTCAAGGTTTACCTGACCCAAATTGATTGAAAAAAATAAATACATTGTATTATGACCGATACTAAGTAGTGCCTTAAAGGAGTTGTCCGTATCATTTTATTATTATTATTTTAATTTTTTTAAAGAGGTTAGAATGGCAAAAAGAATATCACTTTTCTTTTTCTATGTTCTCCGCCATTCCTGTCCTGATAATTCCCAGGTCCTTTGTTGCCCTCCACTTAATGTTCTTTTCTGACATACAGGAAGTGATGGCTCAACCAATCAGTATCTACATTAGTGACCCGTCTACATTTCTGATTGGCTAACAGTCACTTCCTGTGTGTGAAGAGAAACAGACTAGCAGAAAGTTTCAGGATAAGAGCGTCGGGGATTAGCGAGGTACATCCAAACATATTTAAAGTGAACAATCCCTTTTAATAAAAATCTGGCTAAAAAAAACCCCTTTCAAATCAGAATACTATTAATAATAAAAAATAGTAATTATTAATCGCAACCTCATTGGAAACAATAGTTTTTTTAAGCCAGATCCTTACAGTCAAAAATTCACACATTTTTAAATAAATATTACCGTAATCGTAATAATATTTATACCATTATTATTTTATTAAAAAAAGTGTGAATATTTGACTGTAAAGATCCGGTTAAAAAATCTATTGTTTCAAATTAAGATAAATTAATAATTACTATAAGTACTATTTTTATATTAATTTTTAAATTAAAAAAGGCATGAATATTTAACCAGAAAGATGTGTTTTATGGGCCAATCTTCTCCAAACTTTTCTTATTAATTTCTATACCAAATCCACTCAGTTCATAATGTGAAGTTTGAGGATTTTTATTTTTAATTATTTTTATTTTATTTTATTTTTATTTTATTGAAATATAAAAGCACTGCACTTCTTTGAAGCTTTGTGCTTCAAGCTAGGCACTTGCGTTGTATTTGAACGCCCCCCCTAACCCCCCCCCCCCAAAAAAAAGTGATGAGCCTAAAAAGGACCAATTAAGATAAACTAAATGTGTAAAAAAAATAAAACCTAAATATAAAAAAAATCTGTAAAAAAACAAAAGTTACATTCAGATCCCTACAATTCCCACAAATCTTCTTAATAACCCCATATCATATCTGTATTTGCACTTTAAAATATGTAATTTTAAAAACATTTATTATGAATAAAAATGTTTAAAAACTCTGAAATTAAAATGAATTTATTTTTTTTTAATTGCATTTAAATTCTAAGACCTTTAAAGGTTTTTATTTGGTCTGTATTTAAAAAAAAAAAAAACATAAATAGGAAAAAAAAGAAAATACATTTTAATTCTAAGACTTTAAAGTCGTTTTTTATTTGGTCTGGAATTGGATTACCCATTTACAAGACATTTGGGTCCTAAATCATTGAACGAATGTAACAAAAAAAAAATAAAAAATACAAATAAAAGTGTATGTGTACATATCCGGATGCCTCTCATAGAAAAGGCAGTGCCGCTGAATTGTTGCGTCAGTACCTGACCTTGTAATGTTTGCTGCTGCAGACTATTAGCTGTATATAAGCTCCAAATACGTGATTTATTTTTTTTATTTTTTTCATGTTTTGGCGCCTTTCACTTTTTGACTTCTGAACCTTGTAACTAGACTAACCAGCATGTCAATATAATTTTCTTTTTTTTTTTTTTTTGGGCTCCAAGTCCTGCTACTAAAGAATAAAAAACAATGAAAAAAAAAAAGTAAAATTCTAAAAAATAATAAAAAAAAAGAAAAACTTAGGGCCCATACCTTTTAGCACTTCGATAAATTGCTACGAAAATTTATTCTTACATTTAAAAAAAATAAAAAATCAAGATTCTTTAGCCAGCTGCTTTTCGTAAATGTAAAAAAAAAAAAAAAGGTATGCCGACAAGTTTCAAAGATTTTATATGACAGTGGTTTCTTAAGAAAAAAAAAAAGTTAACACCGGGAATTTTTAAAATTTTC
Source organism: Anomaloglossus baeobatrachus (assembly GCF_048569485.1). NCBI lineage: Eukaryota > Metazoa > Chordata > Amphibia > Anura > Aromobatidae > Anomaloglossus > Anomaloglossus baeobatrachus. Next base: position 678,212,305 of record NC_134355.1, read on the forward strand.
CCCCTTCGTGAAAAAAAAAAAAAAAAAAGATTTTCTGCTCAATACAGATTTGTTCCCTTTAAAAAAAAAAAAGTTTTATATTTTTTTGTTTGAAATAAATGCTGGCTATTGTAATGAATGAAATAATTTATTGTTAAAAATATAATAAAACACAAAAAAAAAAGACTGATCTTGCTTTTTAATTTCCTAAGGAAAACTGCATAGCGAAACAATTTTTAATTTGTTGCTTCTATTTTCTCTTTTTTAGAAATTTTTAGGAGTAAAGAAAGAATGTAAGATGGAAAATGGATGAAAAAAAATTCATAGATTTTTCCAGAGTAATTTTTTCTATTTTTTTTTTTAAAGTTTGCTTTAAAGAAAAAAAAAAAAAAGCAAATTTAGAAAAAAAAAAAAAGAAAAAAAATAAGGCATAAAAAAAGAATGTAAGGTGCCCCATGAACCCGTGTGATTCCAGATACCTGTGACATGTTGCTAAAACAGTTGCTTCATATTTTGGAAGCCCCCTTTTTCTGCCGCGAGGCTCTGCGGTGTCATGCAGGCCCACGCTGTGCGGATCTTGCAGGCGGTGAAGTGGTTATGGTGGTTGAATAATACTGCTTTGTGCTGTTATATTATTGGCTTGTTCAATGTTTAATTATTCTGTTTATTGTAAATAAAGTCATTTAAAATTCTGAATTTTTTTAGTCTTTTTTTAATTATTTTGTTGTGAAAACGTTTAAAATTCAGGTTTTTTTTTAGTCTTTATTATTATTATTAATAATAATAATAATTATTATTATTATTAATAAATTTATTATTTTTATAAATGTAAATTATTAGAAAAATTCAATATTTCTAGAAATTCTTTCCAGAACTGCGATAGACTATGATGTAACATGGGACACATTTTTAGTAGTTGTTGCATCACATAATTAACTACACAACTCAATTGCGGTCCAATTTTCTCACCAGATGTCGGTAACAATCCATCCAATCCACACAGGCAAATAAATAAAACCATATGTATAATGAGATATGACCCAGGGAAAAAGTATTGAACACGCTTACTGAAATGTCATTAACACTTCGCAAAAAAGCCTTTGTTACTGATGAAGCTTCCAGACTCCTCCTGTATAGAGATACTAGTTTCCTGCATTGCTCAGGTGGATTTTGGCCCATTCTTCCACACACACTCCTCACATCCTGGAGGTCCCGACTCCTGCTATGAGCTTGAGCTTTGGTTCCTTCCATACATTTTCTATTGGATTCAGCTCTGGTGATCGGCTCGGCCATTCTAGGAGATCTATTTTCTTTCTCTGACACCACTTTAGAGTTTCCTTGGCTTTGTGTTTGGGATCATTGTGTTGGTGAAATGTCCGTCCTCGTTTCATCTTCATCATCCTGATAGATGGCAGCAGATTTTTTACAGGATTGTATTGGTACATTTGTCTATTCATCCTTTCTTCAATTATATGGAGTTTGCCAGTGCCATTAGCTGAAAAACAGCCCCACACTATGATATTCCCACCTCCCCTCTTCACTGTTCTTGGTGTTTTGGGTTGATTTGCCTTTTGGACTCCAAACATGGTGTGTATTATGGCCTCCAAAGACTTCAATTTTGGTCGCATTTGACCAGACTATATTCTCCCAGTGTTTCTCAGAGTTGTCTAAATGTTGTTGAGCAAACTTTGAAGCCGCCTAAACCTGCTTTTTGTTCAGCAATGGAGTCTTGCGTGGTGAGCGTGCATACAGGAGCGTGCATACAGGAGCGTGCATACAGGAGCGTGCATACAGGCTATGGAGGGGCAGTGCATTACTTACTGTTTTCTTTAAAGCAATTGTACCTGCTGATTCCATGTCTTTCTGCAGCCTCCACATATGGTCCCTGGCTCTTGGACAACTTCCTTTCACTCATCTGTCTAAAATCTTGTGGAGAGCACTTGGTTGTGGCCAGTTTATGGTTAAATGATGTTCTTTCCACTTCCGGATTATGCGCCCATCAGTGCTCACTGGAACCTTCAGTAGTTTAGAAATTCCTCTGTAACTAATGCCATTAGTATGTTCTGCAACAATAAGGTTGCAAAGGACTTGAGACAGCTCACTAGTGTTACCCATCAAGAGATGTTTCTTGAGTTGCACTTTGGTAATGAGACACCTTTTTATAGGCCGTCAGTTGAACCAGGTGATTATATTTTTTTCAATAAGTGGCAGGATTGCTTTCTAATTACTGATAGACTTCCACTGGTGTCATGACTTCCATAGCTTTTTGCACCTTTTCTTTCTTCATGCGTTCAATACTTTTTCCCTGTGTAATTTATCAGTTACACACAACTTCATTTTTAGACATTTATGGTTTGATTTTTTTTTTGCCTATGTGGATTGGATGGGGTTTTACTGACATCTAGTGAGAATTTCATGTCAATAGCCCCTTTAGAAACATATTTACTTAGAAAATTGATGTGTTCAATTCTTAGTTCACCCACTGTATATGCAATATGCCTTCACAAAATACTTATACCCCATTAACTTTTACACATTAAACCCACAAACTTAAATGTATTTTATTGGGATTTTATGTGCTTTACAAACACAAAGTAGCTAGCATTTGTAAAGTGTTCAGGAAATTAAAGATGTTTTTCTAAATACTTTAAAGATATAAATCTGAAAATTGTAATGTGCATATGTATTCAGCCCTCTGTAGTCTGATAATCCTGAGTGACCACTTGACTCCAGAAGTCACCATTAGAAGATTGAGTCCTCCTGGGTGTAATTTCTTCTCAGTATAACTATCGCTGTTCTGTGAAGGCCTCAGAGGTTTGTGTGAGAACATTAGAGATCAAACAGCATCATCAAAACCAAGGAACACACCAGACAGGTCAGGGATAAAGTTGTGGAGAAGAGTAAAACAGGGTTAGGTTATATAAAAAGCCCAAAATCAACAAAGGCCAAGTTCAGCACCTACAGCCCTAGATCACTATATACTGATCAAAACAAAAATATACTGTTAGCATCAGCCCACCACCAGGAAAGGAGATCACTAGACTAGAGCACACACACATAAACACAAAAAAAAAGCCTTCAGAAGAGCCGCCCTCCGCGTGCCCAGTCTCTCATACTCCAGAGAGCGAACCTTCAACAGGTCTAAATGTATGGTCCGAAACACATCGTTCACTGAGAGGGTTTTCTGTTGCGTCGATACTAAGCACCGTGTCTTCCATGTGTGATGCCTAACCATTAGGCTAACTAGATATAAAGTGTAGAGGTCCTGACAACCCAGGTCTCTGAAGGCTCTACAGGCCCAATCCAAATAAGAGCCAGGACTAGCCAATGTAGGCACCCACCCTGTTGTATGTGCTACTCCTGAGGACAGTTCCTGTCCTCAGAGCTCCTACACTTGGTTGTCCCTCACACACAGTTTACCATGGAAGTGGTGCCAAGTCCAAAAACTTCAAGGATACCCTGATAGGATTCAAAAGATGTAAACTCACTCCAATCCTGGTGCTCCAGAGGCTCCCAAAAATAGGTAAACGGAACCCTTTCGTCAAAGAGCTTCCTTGGCAGAATCCTGAATTTCAACATTGCCAGACCCCACCCGTGAATTACCTTCAGAACCAAGTTGGTGTAAGCTGGAAGATGTCTATTTTGTGTGGGAAGATCCTTCACTTGCTCTCCTGTCTCCCATTCCTGGAAAAAAAAGACAACCCATCCCGTACCGGAGAATACTCACGTAGGAGCCCTCTCTTTACAGAAGTTTGTAATATTGATCTTAAAGGTGTTGATTATTATTTGGACAACCCCTTCTCAATCCATGTTTTCCTCAGTAGAATAACACTTATACTCACTTCCAGTGCCATTACAGCGGTGTCGGCACTGCCTTTCCGGGGATCCGGAGATGTTATCTCACGCAATACCTGTGGTAAATCAGTGAGAGCTTCACTTTCCCCTAATTCAGACTAATCAAGACATCCGGATGAAGTGAGGGCAGTCATAGATGTCACTTCCTCTGGATGTCTAATTTGTATGAAAGAGGGCCATCACCGATTTACTACAGGGATTGCTTGACATAACAATGTCACGTGATCCCCGGGAAAGGCAGTCCCGACTCTACTAGAAAAGCTCTGGACGTGAGTATAAGAGCAATTATTTTCCTGGGGGATAACATAGGGATAGAAAGGGGTTGTTTGAGTAGGGGACAACCACTTTAATGATGGAATATCACAGGGTTGACCATACCCAACACTCCTAGTCTTCTTGTACGGTACACAACCTCCCTCTTGATGAATTACAGCCTATTTCCCCATAAATTGAAGAACAATCTGTAGACCTAACTCCAGAGAAGCTCCAGCAAGATGAATACTTTTCCCAGATAGATCAGTAAAAGGAGCAGGTAAGTTTTAATCAGGGTTATCTTTTCCTTTAGGGTCAAAGGCCAACCCTTCCATTGGTTGACCTTCTGAGTGTCAGTGCTGTCCCAATTGTATTTCTGGTAATCGTCCTGACCAATTTTAATAGCAAAGACTTTCGCAGAAACTTTGGGCGCTGGAAGGCTGTCTGCAAGATCAAAACAAGAATCTTCTCCTCCCAGCCATGGACGTATCCAGCTTGATGTTGAACACGAATACTTCAGAATAGCGAACTGCCTCTGACATCAGCCAGTCTTTCTCTCCATTCAAGGACACAAACCTAGAGATACATCACCACACTCATAGTGGCTTCCGGTGCTGCAAGGGCAATCCTGACTCCGCCAATGGTCCACGCTCCACCCAACTAAGGCTTAGGTCAATTGAAAACATGCAAAGATGTAGACTCAAGGGACAACCCTGGCAAACACCAGATCTAACTTCAAAAGAGCTACCAATCCAAGCGTTCTTAAGCCGGAACCTCTGCCTCTGTGGATAAGGTCTTATGCCAATCAACAAACCCACCCTCCTCGGAATGCCATAACTCAGAAATACAGCTCAGAGGTACTTGTGGTTAACTAGATTAAACACTTTTACCTGATCCAAGTGTGCCGCCCCTGTGGAAGCAGCCGAGCTGCTCGGATCCGGGTTCGCTGTGGCTCGAGTGTCTTCGGACCCGGGGGTCATGCGGTCACTCAAATGAAAGGGGGTATTTACAGGGGAGTTAATGTATAGTTCGTGACGCCACCCGTGGTGCACGGTAATTTGGGGAGTTCTCCCGCTGGGAGTACCCGGGGTGATGAAGTGGGGCAGCAAGGTGTTGTAACCCTCCACGGGTAGGGGTGCCATGGGATGCAGGGGTCACTCTCGTACTCACTCAGTTCATAAGCAGATACTGACAACCGGGTAAACAAAGTCTCTGGACACCGCTGCCGCTGAGGGGAGCTCGTCCGGGTCCCGGACCCAATGGTGCTGCCTGGTGATCCGTGACCTGCCTCCTGGCACTTAGTTTGACTTCAACTTGATGGCCCGGTAGCTTGGAACTAGCCGGGCCCCGCTCCCTACTATGGCTAAGTATGGGAGCTTGCTCTCTCAGGGCTCACGCTTGGGATTTTCTGGACCGTTTTGGATTGGAAAGTTTTATCCCCCTCGTTGCGCTAGTGCGCCTATTCTGGAGCGGGTGGGAACAGATCATAAAGGCTCCGTACTCCTCAGGTGAATTGTCGGGTTGCCTGAAGCTACTCCCCAACCTAGGGTCCATGTACGCCGTTGTGCCTTCAGTCCCAGACCGGTGATAGTGCTAGGCTGAGGCTGCCGGCTGTCGTCCTCGACAGGTCCAAGCACCTCGACACAATCCCCTGCGACCGGGGGTCCGACTGCTCTAGGTCCAGACCACCGTCTGCAACCTACACAGTTCCTTCATGAGTCACTACTCCTGACTTCCTCTGAGCTCCTCACAGCTCGAGGGTTTCTTCCCAAAACCTCCAACTCCACACTGACTAACCAACTGACTACACTCCTCACCTCCCCTCCCTGACCCCTCAGGTGGGCGACTTTATTCCACTCAAGCCGTCCACTGGTGGGTGTGGTGCAGGGTATATCTAGGATTTGATTTGCTGTTGGAGGCAACATCATTTAGTTAGGGACCCAGAACCAAGAGGGAGGCGGAATATTGCAGGGAAGGGCAGCTTGTGCAGTACCCTGCGACGACCTGATAGTCCAGAGGCGTCACACAAGCACAGCATGTACCCCTTCCAACCCTACTACTTCCAGGACAGAGCACAGCATTAAACGGAAGAGACGGGGATGCAAACTTCACCAGCCAATTAATCACCTTTGCTGAAACCTTTCTGCCTGTCCACATTGAGAAGCGCTATGGGCCTCCAATTTTCAATGCAGGATGGGTCTTTAACCCCTTAACGACCTTTGACGTACTGGGTACGTCACGGTGACATGGTGCTAAACGACCCATGACGTACCCAGTACGTCATGGCGAAATCGCGGTCCGGGAGCCCCGGGGAGTCCAATTTCTTTGATTAAACGGTAGATTCGGGAAGGAGGGGACCTCTGCCTCACCTCAGGAGGGGTGGTGCCTCCTCCCCGAACCTACAGAGGCTGTGATTGGCTGACAAACGCCGCTCAGCCAATTACAGTCACTGTAATGTTACGCCACGCTCGCCGTCTCCACCGCTGCTCCCGATCCACCGCTGTTCCCGCCGCTGCTCCCGATCCACCACTGTCCCCGCCGCTGCTCCCGATCCACCGCTGTCCCCGCCGCCACGCTCGCCGCTGTCCCCGCCACCACGCTCGCCACTGTCCCCGCCGCCGTCGCACCCACCTTTTTCAGCCGCTGCTGTCCCCGAATCGGCCCCCACTGTTCCCGATCGGCGGCCGCCTCCGCCTCCTTCATCGGCTGCCCCTTCTCCATCGCCACTACACCTCCTATCCCTCCATGTGCTGCAAACCACCCTCCCCCCACATGTGCTGCAAGCCACCCTCCCCCCTCCATGTTCTGGGGGCCACCCTCCCCCCGGGGCCCCCCCTCCTCCAAGTGCCATCTCTCTCCCATCAGACTCTGCCCCCCTCCCCGATCTGCTGCCTGCTCTCTCCCATCCTCTTCATCTACTGCCCCCTCTCACCCTCCTCAATCTGTTGCCTCCTTCATCTGCTGCCTCTTCTGTCTGCTGTGATCCTGCTGCCTAGATCCATCCTGTAAGGTAGGTATCCCCATCTCACCTCCCTCCCCCCCCATTCTCCGCCGCTCCTCCATCCGCTGCGCCATTTCCCATCATCCATCCGCTGCGCCCTTTCCCATCCTCTGCCGCTCCTCCACCCGCTGCGCCATTTCCCATCATCCATCCGCTGCGCCCTTTCCCATCCTCTGCCGCTCCTCCACCCGCTGCGCCCTTTCCCATCTTACATCCGCTGCGCCCTTTCTCATCTGCCGCCCCGCCCTCTCGCATCGCATTATCCAGCGCAGTTGCTCGCTTCCAGACTGCAGTGGATGATGCGATGCGAGACTCGTGCATTGCTCTCACGTTTGGCACTGGTCTTAGTGGCAGGCGCTCATATATATATATTTTTTTTTTTATTCATTTTTTTTTTTTTTTTTTTTACTCATGTCTGTATTTTTTATTTCACCAAACTAATTTTTTTTGTATGGGGGGGTCTAGTTTCCAATATGGGATCACATGTGGGGGAGCTCCATTGTTTAGGCACCTCAGGGGGTCTCCAAATGCAACATGGCGTCTGCTAATAATTCCAATCAATTTTACTGTGAAATGGCGCTCCTTCTCTTCTGAGCCCCGCCGTACGCCCAAACAATTGATTTCCACCACATATGAGGTATCTGCGTACTCAGGAGAAAATGCACAATACATTTTATGGTGCATTTTTTCCTGATACCCTTGTGAAAAAAAGCTACCTGTTTGAAAAAACAATTTTGTGGTAAAATAAAGAATAAAATATTTTCACGGCTGAACATTACAAACGTTTGTGAAGCCTCCAGGGGTTCAAAGTGCTCACTAAACAGCTAGATAAATTCCATGAGGGGTCTAGTTTCCAAAATGGGGTCAGTTGTGGGGGAGCTCCATTATTTAGGCACTTCAGGGGGGTCTCCAAACGCAACATGGCGTCCGCTAATAAGTCCAACTAATTTTGCTGTGAAATGGCGCTCCTTGCCTTCCGAGTCCTGCTGTGTGCCCAAACATTTGATTTCCCCCACATATGAGGTATCTGCGTACTCAGGAGAAAATGCACAATACATTTTATGGTGCATTTTTTCCTGATACCCTTGTGATAAAAAAAAGCTACCTGGTTGAAGCAACAGTTTTGTGTTAAAAAAAAATTGTTTTTTCTTTTCACGGCTCAACGTTATAAACTTCTGTGAAGCCCCCAGGGGTTCAAAGTGCACATCAAACATCTATAAAAATTATTTGAGGGCTCTAGTTTCCAAAATGGGGTCACTTATGGGGGAGCTCCATTGTTTAGGCACCTCAGGGAGTCTTCAAACCCGACATGGCGTCCGCTAATGAGTGCAGCTAATTTTGCACTCAAAAATTCAAATGGCGCTCCTTGCCTTCCGAGTCCTGCCGTGTGCCCAAACATTTGATTTCCACCACATATGAGGTATCTGCGTACTCAGGAGAAAATGCACAATACATTTTATGATGCATTTTTCCTGATACCCTTGTGAAAATACTAATTTTTATGGCTAAAGTAACATTTTTGTGTTAAAGTAAAATTTTCATTTTTTCTTCTACATTGCTTTGGTTGCTGTGAAGCTCCTAAAGGGTTAATAAACTTCTTGGATGTGGTTTTGAGCAGAGTGAGGGGTGCAGATTTTAGAATGGGGTCACTTTTGGGTATTTTCTGTCGCCTAGGTTTCTCAAATCACTCCAAATGTGATGTGGTACCTAAAAAATTTTTTTTTGTAAATTTTTGTTGGAAAAATGAGAAATTGCTGATGAACTTTGACCCCTTCTAACTTCCTAACGGAATTTTTTTTTTCTCAAAAATTGCGCTGGTGTAAAGCAGACAAGTGGGAAATGGTATTTAGTAACTATTTTGTGTGACATATCTCTCAGATTTATGGGCATAAAATTTCAAATTTTGAAAATTGCAACATTTTTAAAATTTTCGCCAAATTTCCGAAATTTTCACAAATAAACGCAAAACATATCGGCCTAAATTTACCACTGACATGAAGTACAATATGTCATGAAAAAACAATGTCAGAATCACCAGGATTCGTTGAAGTGTTCCAGACTTTTAACCTGTCAAAGTGACACTGGTCAAAATTGCAAAAAATGGCCGGGTCTTTAAGGTGAAAACAGGCTGGGGGCTGAAGGGGTTAATCTTTGAAAAGATGCTCAGGGCAGACCTCCTCATTGACTTCGGCAGAGTGCCCAAGGAAAGACAGTCGTTGAATATCTAAGTCAAGAGGGGAACCAAGGTGTCCTTAAAGGTCATATAGAACTCACATGTTAAGCCATCTGGACCTGGCGATTTCTTTAGGGAAAGTGCTTCAATCTAACTTCCCCTTGCTGGATCATTTGTCAAAATGTCAAGAGAGGGGTCTACCCCTGGTTCGGGGACAGTTTCAGTCAGGAAAGCTGACATCTCATCCCAGTCCAGATCCCTCTTCCCTAAGAGGTGCGAGTAGAAGGATCTGACCACCTCAAAGATCCCTAATCTGGATTTTTTTCAGGGAATCCATACTGTCGATCAGTCCTGTGACGACTTTACTAGTCACTGACATCTTGTAGATGTAGATCCTGTAAGGGTTGGGCAAGCGGTACTCCCCATAATCCCTCTCAAAAACCAAAGATGCAGGCCGTGGAGGCACGAGTGTCAGTGGGTGTTCTTGTCTGCTGGACTGGCTGTCTTTATAAAGACTGCATGGGCCAGGGCTCATCCCACTAAACGCTCGCTTTCCTTTCCCGTGGGCAAAACACTACTCAGATAACACAGGACGACAGAATCACACATTGGTAAGACTTTATTGGTTCACCAACAGGCAAGAACATATAGTACATTACTAGCAAGACACAAAATGGTACAAGCAACAGAGTCTCACCCTTCCTCTGACCCGCCATGGATTAGTCTTCATGACTTCAGAACTTCCAGGACCCACTATCCCAGTCCAGCAGCACTCCGCTTTTATCGGGCGCCCACTGAGAAGAGATAGTGGCAAGCTTAGGAAGCAGTTCTGTGATTCATCAGTCGGAACCGACGCTCCTCTACTGAGCGGATGTAGAAACCTTCTCCTAGTGGAGTTCTGTGACTCACCAGCTGGAGCCAAAGTTCCTCGGTTGGAGGCATGTAGAACCTAACCCTGGTGACAGAAGCAGGGCCCTTTTATACCTCTAAGTTCTCTTACAGGATTGGTGGAGATGGCGGCTCTCTCATTGGTAGCAAGTTCAATTCGACTGCACAATTTTCCTCTGAGCTTTGCAGTTAGAGGGGCTGAGGCAATCCGCATTTACAAACAAAGTTCAATCAGTCTTGGGTGAGACAATGCTTATCGTCTCTTGATTTAACAAACAATAGGACATATACATCTGGCCTAATTAAGAATTACCCCCACACAAGTGGCCAAACGCTGTGTCGTCACAGAGCCTTATTAGTGATGAGTTGGCCCTACCATCTGGAAAGATCTTCCAGAAAAATGCTAGAGTTTTCCATTCACTTCCATTATGCTTGGTACTCTACTCAAGCCCATACGAACGTCCAACCTGTTTGTTTTGAGTACCAAGCATGGTAGTGCTAGCTCATCACTAATGTCTATCGTACTGACACCTCATAAGCAAAGATTTCACTCTGGAGATCTCCTCCTGGCCACCTCTGTTCAAGACAAGATGCTCAAGTTTCCTCCTCAGGCCTGGTACAGGCGGAACCTGTCCAGACTCCTGAGGCTCGAGAGCTGGCGGAAGAATCTCGCCACCCTTTCCTTGAACATCTCCCACCACTCTGACTTACTACTACAAAGATCCAGTAAAGGTACCTGGCTCTGAAGAAAATCCTCAAAGGACTGTCTTATCTCCGCTTCTTCCAAGAGAGACGAATTCAGCCTCCAAAAGCCTCTTCCCATCCGGGGGGTCTCTGTAACATTCAGAGAAAACAAAATTAAACAGTGGTCGGAGAACTCCACCTCAACAACAGACACTGCTGAAGAGACTGCTTCCTCCTTTAAATAAAACCTGCCTATTCTGGACCTACAGTTACCTCTAGGTCCAGAATAGACAGGTTTTATTTATGGGAAGAAGTCATCTCTTCAGCAGTGTCTGTTGTTGAGGTGGAGTTCTCCGACCACTGTTTAATTTTGTTTGCTCTGAATTATAGGTGAACCCTTTGTGGCCTGGGGTGTGCCAGGTGTGGCCTCACTCGCTAAACTATTAAAGGTGGTGTCACACACAGCGACAACGACGTCGCTGCTACGTCACAGAAAATCACCGGTCGCTGCTGAATGTCCAGCTTCTTTCTTTGGTCGTCGCTCTCCCGCTGTGAAGCACACATCGCTGTGTGTGACAGCGAGAGCGACAAAATGAAGCGAGCAGGGAGCAGGAGCCGGCGTCTGGCAGCTGCGGTAAGCTGTAACCACGGAAAACATCGGGTAACCAAGGTAAGGCCTTTCCCTGGTTACCCGATATTTACCTTCGTTACCAGCATCCGCTCTCGCTGCCAGTGCCGGCTCCTGCTCTCTGCACATGTAGCTGCAGTACACATCAGGTAATTAACCCGATGTGTACTGTAGCTGAGTGCAGGGAGCCAGCGCTAAGCAGTGTGTGCGGCTCCCTGCACATGTAGTTGCAGTACACATCGGGTAATTAACCCCATGTGTACTGTAGCTAGGAGTGCAGGGAGCCAGCGCTAAGCAGTGTGCGCGGCTCCCTGTACATGTAGCTGCAGTACACATCGGGTAATTAACCCCATGTGTACTGTAGCTAGGAGTGCAGGGAGCCAGCGCTAAGCAGTGTGCGCGGCTTCCTGCTCTCTGCACATGTAGCTGCAGTACACATCGGGTAATTAACCCGATGTGTACTGTAGCTAGGAGTGCAGGGAGCCAGCGCTAAGCAGTGTGCGCGGCTCCCTGCTCTCTGCACATGTAGCACAGCGACGCGTGTCGTTATGATCACTGCTGCGTCTGCTGTGTTTGAAAGCTAAGCAGCGATCATAACAGCGACTTACAAGGTCGCTGTTGCGTCACAGAAAATGGTGAGGTAACAGCGACGTCGCTGTCGCTATGTGTGAACCCAGCTTTAGAGTGACGCTATCATAAGTCGGCATGCCTCTGGCACCTCCTCTATCTTGAGGCCTCGTCAGTGTTGAAGCCCTGTCCAAAGACGACCTGCCGACTCATAGAAAGGTAGGGCTTGATCCTCATAAAGAGACATTTCCGGTCCTGCATGCATTGGGGACCATAGATATTAATGAGCCGGAGCTCCTGTCCCTTCATGAGGACATCTAAGATCAGGCACCTCCCCATTTCTAATTCAATAACCCATCAACATTCTACAGGGGAGGTGATAAGTAGTGTTGAGCGGACCCGGATCTGAAAAATCCGGATCCGCACGGTTCGAGGTTGTTCCGATCCGAGTCCGACCAGTACCCGTGATTCGGGGTGCACGATCCGGATCCGGTTTTTTGTTTTCTCTCTCTCTCTCTCCGGATCCGACTCCCCATTCATTTACATAGCCTCGGATATCGAATCCGGACTTCGGCGGCAACCCGATCCGGATCGGATTTGTCGGACCCGGATTATAGCCGATCCGCTCAACTCTAGTAATAAGGAACGCCACTCCGCTATATGGTTCCTCCACGAGACAAATAGAAGGGCCCAACTCTCTAAACCCGCTTAGCTTTAAACATGGCTGCTAAATTTGGCAGCCTACACTTTTGAAAGAAGAAAATGTTTGCTTTGACCCAACTGAAAAAAATTTAAGGCCGCAAGTCTTGCTGTATTTCACTTTATGCTGTAACACAAACCCCAATGGACTCCAGCGTCAATGGAGTGGGTGCCACCATGATTGGTGATTGACTTAGAAGTCTTCCTTCTTCCCACTCACCTTCTTATCTTCTACCTCATATGAGGAATCCTTGACCCTCTTCACTGACACAGAGGTATACATGTTGACGATTTGTATTTATTTAGACCTAAGACACATAGCCATACAAATTTCATCCTCGTTTCCAGACTCTAATCTAGTCCCTCATCTAAAGGACCTTTCATACCCAGAGGATTGACACTTGGTGCCCACTGTAGGTCCCCTCATCACTGGAAGCTAAACCTCAGCTGCCTCCTCAGAGGTTGAGATGTTTTCAAGGGTTTGGAACCAGTTTAAAAGACTAACTTGAGAGGAGTCTGTTTTACCTTCCTCACGTACCTTGGTCAGGAGAAGATGTTACATCTCCCTTGTTTCTAGTGTCGAGCTTACGCTTGTCCACTAGCATGATCCACGAGAGGAAACTGAGGAAAAGTCTCTTTTCTCCCTGTGAATCCTCCCGATCTCCTCATCCAACTCATCATTCCTCAAGGCCTCAACAGCATCACCGGCTTCTAGGACATCAGCTGCCACAGGAGCCAGAGACTTACTCTGTTTCCTCTTCTGTCTGCACTTACATGGATGCCTCAAGTGTGTAGACATCTTTTTCTTGCTTTTTCTCAAGTTCTCCACCTTTCCAAGTCCCCTACCCAGTGGAATCGGCATCACAGCTTTCTCCCAGCAAGGCCACGACTGCATTAGCGAAGGAACGAGGACAACTGATGAATGGGTGACCTAACTCACCACACAGGTGGCACCTAATCTCCTTACAAGATGGGGCAAGATGGCTGACATCCCCACACAATGCACATTTCTGCACAGCGCAGTTTGCTCTGAAGTGTGTGGAGTTCAGACAGAGCTTCGGTTGTCTCTGGTAGAAGACCAGGATACGATCCCTACCCAGGAGGGCACACGTGGAATGTGGGTGACCTTACCCAAACTCCTCATGATGTTTCTTTGGCAATTCTACTACCTCTCTGTACTGACCAAGCCACATCATGATGTCATAACTGATTACAAGTCATCACGGTCACTTTCTTGACTTTGCGAGACACAAACTGAACGGCAAAGTCTCACCAGTTAGGATCATTCTTTGCCAAATTAAAAAAAAAAAAAAAAAAAAAAAAAAATCGACCAACAGAGCTCAAGCCCCACTGGTTGAGGAAAAGCTGCCATCAAACTCCGGTGTGCCGTAGAGATGGTCCAAGGTATAGAGGTCAGCCATCTTGAAGCCCAACCCCAACCTGAGCAGGAACTCCACAATCTTGAACGTTTGAGGACGAGCATCACTGCCCCTCCACTGAAGATGGACCACATTCCTACGCACACTCCCCGGCCAGGCTGTTACTCTCCGAAGACCATGACTCTCCATCCACGAGTGATCTCAAGATCTTTCTTCAGGAGTGCAATCCTCCGCTGCCAGCCGTGTGCGCAAGATTGAAAGACAACTTGGCCTGACGGCATTGCCTATTTTGCAATTCTATATTGACATATCCTATGCGGAATATATTTTTTTCTAATATATATTATATATATATATATATTATATATATACACACACATATATATATATATATACAGAAAACCACAAAAAGCAGATAAAAAATACTTAATTAAATACATATATATAAGTTTATGGCCGCAGCCAGGTCAGAAAATCAGCTTTATAGGTATCTACAAAACCAAAAATGGTTCATATTCCAACAATTCACTTCAGAAGTTTAAACTTTTTCAAGTAGCGGTGCACGTCTTCTTTAGGGTACGGTCTGAGGGCGACACACGTGGGAATGTTCTCAGGTTGCTCAATCCACATTTTGTGGTCAATATTAGCCTCCTTCAGTGTCTCCGCTAAAGTGGTCAATGTGACCTCATCTGGAACCTGGAAGGTCAAGAATTACCAAAAAAAATTATTATAAAAGTCACTATTATAGCAGTTATATTCTTGTACATAGGGGCAGTATTATAGTAGTTATATTCTTGTACATAGGGGGCAGTATTATAGTAGTTATATTCTTGTACATAGGGGCAGTATTATAGTAGTTATATTCTTGTACATAGGGGCAGTATTATAGTAGTTATATTCTTGTACATAGGAGCAGTATTCTAGTAGTTATATTCTTGTACATAGGGGGCAGTATTATAGTAGTTATATTCTTGTATATAGGAGCAGTATTATAGTAGTTATATTCTTGTACATAGGGGCAGTATTATAGTAGCTATATTCTTGTACATAGGGGCAGTATTATAGCAGTTATATTCTTGTACATAGGGGGCAGTATTATAGTAGTTATATTCTTGTACATAGGGGGCAGTATTATAGTAGTTATATTCTTGTACATAGGGGGCAGTATTATAGTAGTTATATTCTTGTATATAGGGGCAGTATTATATAGTTATATTCTTGTACATAGGGGCAGTATTATAGTAGTTATATTCTTGTACATAGGGGCAGTATTATAGTAGTTATATTCTTGTATATAGGGGTAGTATTATAGTAGTTATATTCTTG
Source organism: Anomaloglossus baeobatrachus (assembly GCF_048569485.1). Classification (NCBI taxonomy): domain Eukaryota; kingdom Metazoa; phylum Chordata; class Amphibia; order Anura; family Aromobatidae; genus Anomaloglossus; species Anomaloglossus baeobatrachus. The sequence goes on from NC_134355.1 coordinate 678,227,736, forward strand.
TACATAGGGGCAGTATTATAGTAGTTATATTCTTGTATATAGGGGCAGTATTATAGTAGTTATATTCTTGTACATAGGGGCAGTATTATAGTAGTTATATTCTTGTATATAGGGGTAGTATTATAGTAGTTATATTCTTGTACATAGGGGGCAGTATTATAGTAGTTATATTCTTGTATATAGGGGTAGTATTATAGTAGTTATATTCTTGTACATAGGAGCAGTATTATAGTAGTTATATTCTTGTACATAGGGGGCAGCATTATAGTAGTTATATTCTTGTATATAGGGGCAGAATTATAGTAGTTATATTCTTGTACATAGGGGCAGTATTATAGTAGTTATATTCTTGTACATAGGGGCAGTATTATAGTAGTTATATTCTTGTACATAGGGGGCAGTATTATAGTAGTTATATTCTTGTACATAGGGGGCAGTATTATAGTAGTTATATTCTTGTACATAGGGGCAGTCATATTCTTGTACATAGGGGGCAGTATTATAGTAGTTATATTCTTGTACATAGGAGCAGTATTATAGTAGTTATATTCTTGTACATAGGGGGCAGTATTATAGTAGTTATATTCTTGTACATAGGGGGCAGTATTATAGTAGTTATATTCTTGTACATAGGGGCAGTATTATAGTAGTTATAATCTTGTACATAAGGGGCAGTATTATAGTAGTTATATTCTTGTACATAGGGGCAGTATTATAGTAGTTATAATCTTGTACATAGGGGGCAGTATTATAGTAGTTATATTCTTGTACATAGGGGGCAGTATTATAGTAGTTATATTCTTGTACATAGGGGGCAGTATTATAGTAGTTATATTCTTGTGCATAGGGGCAGTATAATGCAGTTCCGGCCTCACCTCTAGCACCACTTTGTGCATGCTGTCCAGCTCCTGCAGATACGCCTGCGTCTGTGGGTGCTGGTAGTGCAGGTGAATGGCAGCTGTTGCAGCATGACAGGCTTGAGCCACCAGAGCTCCGAGCGGCCATCCGAGACCTGCTTGCAAGTCCCTGCGGAGCACCACGTACTGCACCAGCGCTGCCATTCAGCCTCATCCCGGTATCACTATCTTCTGTTCGTTTGTCAAGTTAAATATTGTTAATAAAGTTATTTTATGTCATATAGCCACATGTTAAATTGGAAAGAATGAGGGTCTAATATGATTGGTGAGCTATGAGACGTTTTACCAATCACAGACTCTAGAAATGAGGATAAGAAGGATTTTTATTGGTTGTGCGTTCCACTATTCACCAATCAACGTACGTTTCACTCTCGGTCTGTTTCCTGGCCACTCTTGAGATTCAGACAGACACTAGAGAACAAATGTGCATAAGATGAATGTCCCCTTCTGAACAGCAATTGAAGTATTGTGTAATGCGCTCTGTTGGTCTACAACAACATGGACGTCTAATGATAATTAATGGTCTAATTAGGAGACACAAAGTTATCTCAATGTAACACATGTACATGCTCTATGAACCAGATAAAAGTCGCGTACGCTGACGCTTCAACATATTGGCGGCAGATATGGTCCTACAAAGGTCGGTGTTTGGCAGATTTTGCGTTAGTCGCACTACAGGTCGCAGCATGCCCGTTCAGTATTATTACACACAATCTGTGCGCTGTGCGGCCAGTTACATAAAGAGCAGGAGGACTACAAGCCCCAGCAAGTCCAGTCAGGGGGCTTTTTATTTCTTCCAGTCTCCCTAACAGCAGGGACTACAAGTCTCAGCGAGCTCTCACTGCAGCGCTGCATCACAATGGGCCCGCGATGTACTACAACTCCCAGCAGGGGGCAGACTCCAGCGCTGTGCCGGGGGAGGAAGGGCTCTTTTTTTTCTCTTTATACAAATATTTTTATTTTGTTTTAAATACTTAATTTTTCTTCTTTCTCCAAGAAGCGGAGCTGCTGCGTGCAGTGATCGCCACCTTCTATTCACACCATTTTAGGGCACACACCACACTTTTTTTTTTTGTTTTGCATGAGTTACCGCAACCCAAAAAAACCCCTGACAAGGTGCGCATTTATAATGCTATTTTCATTTATTTTTATTCGTTTTGCAGCTTTTTTTCTATAAGTTCATAATATGGTTTATTTTTTTTATTGACACGACAGAACCAAATATTTTTGTTTCCTTTTTTTTTTGTTTTTTTTGTTTTTTTTTTCAGAAAAGTGATTTAATTACTTTGTTTCTAAAAAATTTTTTTTTTCTTTTCTATTCATTTTTTGCTTTTTTTAATTCCATTTGAATCTGAGGTCGTTTAATCACTCGTACCACAGCCTTCCATGTCCCAGCATAGCAACTGATAGTGAAATGGGTATATATTTCATAATTTGTATTTGAGATATATATGTATATGTATATGTGTGTGTGTGTGTGTGTGTGTGTGTGTGTGTGTATATATATATATATATCACCATTATATTTACGGTACATATTTTATTTGTTCATTATTGTTATAATTACACATCATATAATGTGTGTAATTATGTTAAGATTTTATTTTCATTGATAGATTTTATATATACTTATTTTTCCTATTTTATTTCTTGTTTTCATTATTTTGTTGTTTTTTTTTTCTATTTTTATTTGTTATATGTATAACACACTGTATACACATATTTGTATACATATATGTGTGTAATATTTCACTTTTTTTTTTATTTAACTATTTTGCATATATGTAAGTATTGTTACCGTATTAAGACTTTTATTTCCATTGTTCTATTTTTGTTCTGTGTAATATCTGTTATTTGTATTAGTTGAGACTTTAAATTTTTATATATATATATATATTATATTTCTACTATTATATTTTTTATATTTGTTATTTTCATGATTTTGTTACATTTGTTATATTCAATATTTTGTATATATAATGTTTTAGTTATTTTCATTATTGATCTAAATATTTTTATTTGTAGAATATATTTTTTTATCTTCATTCTATTTTTTTTTTTCTATTTGATATTTTTTGTATCATTTTTATATATAGAAAAATAATTATTATTGCTATATTTTAATGTGATTTTAGTTATTTTGTTCCATTTTTTTTAATTGAATACTTTTGTTAGTCATATTATTATTTTTTATTATTATTATTATTACATTTTCCTTAATCTGGTGTTTTCTATTTAATATTTTTTGTATTAACCTTTATAGGAATAATTATTGCTATTTTAATGTTTTATTTTCATTATTATTCTACTTTTCTTTTTTTAATTTTTTTATATATATATATAATTTTAATATTTGTTTTTTTTCATAGTTTTTGTACTTTTATATCATGAATTTTTCTAATTTTACTATTTTTAATCTCCTCGTAAGGTAACTTCAGGCTTTTTGTTTATTTATTTTTTTTAAAGTTTGTCTTGGTGATAATCAGCGACCATGGAGGAGGAGGAGGTGCAGATGATCTTCAGAGAAGGTGAGATGTTCTTATTTGCTTCTAGACAATGCTACATTATGTCATGTGACCGGAGGATAAAAGACAAAGCAAAATGTGCTGTGAAGTGATGATTTGTGGTCAGTTTTATTATTACAGGGGTTTTCTCCCAAACTTATTTACATACACAAGGTAGGACAGAGTTATCTCAGATCCCGGCCATATTACCAGGGTAGGAGGTAGCTCGGATCCCGGCCATATTATCAGGGTAGGAGGTAGTTCGGATCCCGGCCATATTACCAGGGTAGGAGGTAGCTCGGATCCCGGCCATATTATCAGGGTAGGAGGTAGCTCTGATCCCGGCCATATTACCAGGGTAGGAGGTAGCTCTGATCCCGGCCATATTACCAGGGAAGGAGGTAGCTCTGATCCCGGCCATATTACCAGGGTAGGAGGTAGCTCGGATCCCGGCCATATTACCAGGGTAGGAGGTAGCTCGGATCCCGGCCATATTACCAGGGTAGGAGGTAGTTCTGATCCCGGCCATATTACCAGGGTAGGAGGTAGCTCTGATCCCGGCCATATTACCAGGGTAGGAGGTAGCTCTGATCCCGGCCATATTACCAGGGTAGGACGTAGCTCGGATCCCGGCCATATTACCAGGGTAGGAGGTAGCTCGGATCCCGGCCATATTACCAGGGTAGGAGGTAGTTCTGATCCCGGCCATATTACCAGGGTAGGAGGTAGCTCTGATCCCGGCCATATTACCAGGGTAGGAGGTAGCTCGGATCCCGGCCATATTACCAGGGTAGGAGGTAGCTCGGATCCCGGCCATATTACCAGGGTAGGAGGTAGCTCTGATCCCGGCCACATTACCAGGGTAGGAGGTAGCTCGGATCCCGGCCATATTACCAGGGTAGGAGGTAGCTCGGATCCCGGCCACATTACCAGGGTAGGAGGTAGCTCGGATCCCGGCCATATTACCAGGGTAGGAGGTAGCTCGGATCCCGGCCACATTACCAGGGTAGGAGGTAGCTCGGATCCCGGCCATATTACCAGGGTAGGAGGTAGCTCGGATCCCGGCCATATTACCAGGGTAGGAGGTAGCTCGGATCCCGGCCATATTACCAGGGTAGGAGGTAGCTCTGATCCCGGCCATATTACCAGGGTAGGAGGTAGCTCGGATCCCGGCCATATTACCAGGGTAGGAGGTAGCTCGGATCCCGGCCACATTACCAGGGTAGGAGGTAGCTCTGATCCCGGCCACATTACCAGGGTAGGAGGTAGCTCTGATCCCGGCCATATTACCAGGGTAGGAGGTAGCTCGGATCCCGGCCATATTACCAGGGTAGGAGGTAGCTCGGATCCCGGCCATATTACCAGGGTAGGAGGTAGCTCGGATCCCGGCCATATTACCAGGGTAGGAGGTAGCTCGGATCCCGGCCACATTACCAGGGTAGGAGGTAGCTCGGATCCCGGCCATATTACCAGGGTAGGAGGTAGCTCGGATCCCGGCCATATTACCAGGGTAGGAGGTAGCTCTGATCCCGGCCATATTACCATGGTAGGAGGTAGCTCGGATCCCGGCCATATTAGTGATTCATCATTCGTATCCAGTTATGAAGTGGGATGTTGGGAGTTGTAGTGTGTGCTCGGATTTCCTGACCTGTCTGTCTCCGGTGGGTCAGGCGTCCTGTCGCATCTCTCAGAGCTGGAGACTTTGTCGCACGACTTGTCGGAGAGGCAGGAGCGAAGCCGGCGTCAGGAGGACGTTCTGCAGGAGAAGAGGGGGATCCTCCTGCAGCTGAAGAAGGAGCGAGACGAGCTGCAGGAGAAGGTCAAGCGTCAGAGAGAGGAGGTGAGCGCCGCCTGCTGCCGCCGACACGTGGTGCACATGGGACGCCCGCGCCTAACCCTGACCCCTCCATCTCCCCAGATCCAGGCGATGTCTGCGACACATGAGGGGAGACGCCCGCGGCGGCCGAGGCCCCGGGAAGCCATGCAGGACCTGAGGCTGGAGGAGATGAAGGGCATCATGGAGGCTCTGTGGTTCACAGGTGGGCAGCAGGGGCTTACGGCAAACCCTGACGACCTGCGCAGGTTACTAGCTATAGGATTGCGCTGATGGGAGATTTGGGCTATTGATGTCTGGATATAACTGTGACGAACCCTCAGCTCTGAGCAGTATCCGGTCACCTCACACTTTGTCTTCCCAGGAATCAGTGGGCAGAAGACGGACACTGGGTATTGCTTCTGCCTCAGCACGGCCTATGATGGCCACTACCTGGACTCCTATTACGTGCAGGTGGATAATACGGACACGCCATCGCGCATCGTCCGGCACTCCGTCCCCATCTTCATCCCTCTCGGGAAAATCAGCCAACACCTGGAAGGCAGCACCAAGAAGTTCCTCATCCAACTCTCCAACCATTTGAACGGCTTTGCCGGGAGGAAATTCCAGGCTGATCGGCTGCAGGTATCCTCAGACGCGGTGTTATGGCCTCTGCTTGCTGTCAGGGAATGAGATCGCTCCGTGTATTCTGTGCACCCTGCTTCTTACACCCCTGAGAGGTTTACTATTTGTATCATGGGGCAATGCTGCCACCTGCTGGCCAGATAAGCTATGTCACCTCTCCAGCAACAGATCTCAGAGCCCAGCATTCAACCCACTCCATGCCCTGTACAAGTGGATTATCACCTTGTAACCAGAATCTGGACCCTCCGCTACATGAGCCCCTGATATATAGTGTGCAGTCTCAAATTTCTCTTTTGTAACAGTGACTATTCCAGATCTGTGTGTCTCTCCCAGTAATATAGCCTGGATGTGAGGTCTGTGTGTCTCTCCCAGTAATATAGGCTGGATGTGAGGTCTGTGTGTCTCTCCCAGTAATATAGGCTGGATGTGAGGTCTGTGTGTCTCTCCCAGTAATATAGGCTGGATGTGAGGTCTGTGTGTCTCCCAGTAATATAGGCTGGATGTGAGGTCTGTGTGTCTCTCCCAGTAATATAGGCTGGATGTGAGATCTGTGTGTCTCTCCCAGTAATATAGGCTGGATGTGAGCTCTGTGTGTCTCTCCCAGTAATATAGGCTGGATGTGCGATCTGTGTGTCTCTCCCAGTAATATAGGCTAGATATGAGATCTGTGTGTCTCTCCCAGTAATATAGGCTGGATGTGAGGTCAGTGTGTCTCTCCCAGTAATATAGGCTGGATGTGCGATCTGTGTGTCTCTCCCAGTAATATAGGCTGGATGTGAGGTCTATGTGTCTCTCCCAGTAATATAGGCTGGATGTACGATCTGTGTGTCTCTCCCAGTAATATAGGCTGGATGTGAGGTCTGTGTGTCTCCCAGTAATATAGGTTGGATGTGAGATCTGTGTGTCTCCCAGTAATATAGGTTGGATGTGAGATCTGTGTGTCTCCCAGTAATATAGGCTGGATGTGAGCTCTGTGTCTCTCCCAGTAATATAGGCTGGATGTGAGCTCTGCGTGTCTCCCAGTAATATAGGCTGGATGTGAGGTCTGTGTGTCTCTCCCAGTAATATAGGCTGGATGTGAGGTCTGTGTGTCTCTCCCAGTAATATAGGCTGGATGTGAGATCTGTGTGTCTCTCCCAGTAATATAGGCTGGATGTGAGATCTGTGTGTCTCTCCCAGTAATATAGGCTGGATGTGAGGTCTGTGTGTCTCTCCCAGTAATATAGGCTGGATGTGAGGTCTGTGTGTCTCCCCCAGTAATATAGGCTGGATGTGCGATCTGTGTGTCTCTCCCAGTAATATAGGCTGGATGTGAGGTCTGTGTGTCTCTCCCAGTAATATAGGCTGGATGTACGATCTGTGTGTCTCTCCCAGTAATATAGGCTGGATGTGAGGTCTGTGTGTCTCCCAGTAATATAGGTTGGATGTGAGATCTGTGTGTCTCCCAGTAATATAGGTTGGATGTGAGATCTGTGTGTCTCCCAGTAATATAGGCTGGATGTGAGCTCTGTGTCTCTCCCAGTAATATAGGCTGGATGTGAGCTCTGCGTGTCTCCCAGTAATATAGGCTGGATGTGAGGTCTGTGTGTCTCTCACAGTAATATAGGCTGGATGTGAGGTCTGTGTGTCTCTCCCAGTAATATAGGCTGGATGTGAGATCTGTGTGTCTCTCCCAGTAATATAGGCTGGATGTGAGATCTGTGTGTCTCCCCCAGTAATATAGGCTGGATGTGAGATCTGTGTATCTCTCCAGTAATATAGGCTGGATGTGAGGTCTGTTTGTCTCTCCCAGTAATACAGGCTGGATGTGAGCTCTGTGTCTCTCCTAGTAATACAGGCTGGATGTGAGCTCTGTGTGTCTCTCTTAGTAATATAGACTGGATGTGAGGTCTGTGTGTCTCTCCCAGTAATATAGGCTGGATGTGAGCTGTGTGTGTCTCTCCCAGTAATATAGGCTGGATGTGAGATCTGTGTGTCTCTCCCAGTAATATAGGCTGGATGTGAGCTCTGTGTGTCTCTCCCAGTAATATAGGCTGGATGTGCGATCTGTGTGTCTCTCCCAGTAATATAGGCTAGATATGAGATCTGTGTGTCTCCCAGTAATATAGGCTGGATGTGAGGTCAGTGTGTCTCTCCCAGTAATATAGGCTGGATGTGAGGTCTATGTGTCTCTCCCAGTAATATAGGCTGGATGTACGATCTGTGTGTCTCTCCCAGTAATATAGGCTGGATGTGAGGTCTATGTGTCTCTCCCAGTAATATAGGCTGGATGTGCGATCTGTGTGTCTCTCCCAGTAATATAGGCTGGATGTGAGGTCTGTGTGTCTCCCAGTAATATAGGTTGGATGTGAGGTCTGTGTGTCTCTCCCAGTAATATAGGCTGGATGTGAGATGTGTGTGTCTCTCCCAGTAATATAGGCTGGATGTGAGGTCTGTGTGTCTCCCAGTAATATAGGCTGGATGTGAGATGTGTGTCTCTCCCAGTAATATAGGCTGGATGTGAGCTCTGTGTGTCTCCCAGTAATATAGGTTGGAGTGAGCTCTGTGTGTCTCCCCCAGTAATATAGGCTGGATGTGAGGTCTGTGTGTCTCTCCCAGTAATATAGGCTGGATGTGAGCTCTGTGTGTGTCTCTCCCAGTAATATAGGCTGGATGTGAGGTCTGTGTGTCTCTCCCAGTAATATAGGCTGGATGTGAGCTCTGTGTGTCTCCCAGTAATATAGGTTGGAGTGAGCTCTGTGTGTCTCCCCCAGTAATATAGGCTGGATGTGAGGTCTGTGTGTCTCTCCCAGTAATATAGGCTGGATGTGAGGTCTGTGTGTCTCTCCCAGTAATATAGGCTGGATGTGAGGTCTGTGTGTCTCTCCCAGTAATATAGGCTGGATGTGAGGTCTGTGTGTGTCTCCCAGTAATATAGGCTGGATGTGAGCTGTGTGTGTCTCTCCCAGTAATATAGGCTGGATGTGAGCTCTGTGTGTCTCTCCCAGTAATATAGGCTGGATGTGAGGTCTGTGTGTCTCTCCCAGTAATATAGGCTGGATGTGAGATGTGTGCATCCAGTTTGCTGTTGTCTTCTTTTGTTCATAAATCAGCACAGCTTCTATCCTGCACTTATTTCCCCTTCATATGCTTTCCTTCCTACCTTTTCAGCTTTTTTTTTTTTTTTCTTCACCACCACTAGACACTAATTACTTTCTCCCCTCTCCTCACTGTGGATCTGTGTACAACCCCCTCGCTCTTATTGCAACTTCTTGTAGAGCCGTGGTAGGTCTCAACTATGTGGTCCCTAAATCCTGTGAAGAGGGAGAGCTAAGCGAGGAGCGCTTACAGATTGATATTTTTCCCTGTGCCACTAACCCGGAAAGACTTATGATATGTCACCATCTTGTATATTGCAGGACGTCCTTGGCGCCTACGTCCCGGGCTCTCTGCAGGCGAATTCCCTTCACACTGTCATCTCGTTCAGATACAACGTGGCGGTTGACGGACAGACTTTTTGTTTTTCTGCAAAGCTATCATATGGCGTCATTACGGGCGTGCGTCCGACAGAGGTGCAGGTCACCTGTCCAGGTAAGAGAAAGACCACCACCAAACACCCCTCCCCCCCCTCCCCCCCCCCCCCGCCGCCGTCTTCTCCTGATCTCATTCCCGGGGCTTGAATAATAACATTTGCTTTTTATTGACCTTTCAGAAAACACCGGGCCTGTGCAGGAGGCGGCCTCCTCGCACTCCATGTTGTTTCGCACTACGCCCTTACATAGAGCCGTGGAATCACTGACCACCCCGGAGGACGGCTCGGCTGAGAAGTAGGGGGGAGCAAAAACAAGAAGCGATGTCAGAATATGCAAAAAAGCGTATAAGCAAAACTTCCAGAACTATCCAATATACTTTATATTTTAATTCCGCTCCATTTTCTAGCTCACGACTTGCTGTCTATGCACAGCGACATGGATATTGATTGTCACATCTACTGTCTGGCAGATTTGTCCTGTTTGCGTTGTACAGACATTACCGGAGGATCTCAGAAATGTGTCAGTAACAACTTGAATTGTAGCATTTCATTTCTACAATAAAATATATTCTTTTGCTACGTAGGGATTTTGGGTGAATTTTGTGACATCTCCACAAAAAACAGCAATTCCACTATTGCTATCTGTAGTCACACTTTGTGCACTTTTCCACATTTTTCACATTACACCCACAAACTAAAATGTGTATGTGTGTGTATATATATATGTATGTATGTATGTATGTATGTATGTATGTATGTGTGTCCCTTTATATTTTTGAGTAAAATGTTTGTTCTTTTATTCTATAAACTACTGACGACGTCTCCGAATTTCCAAGCAATAAATTTTGTATTTATTTTCTGAAAATGAGAAACTGTCAAAATAACGAAACAATGCAGGGGCCGCTACTCTGTTTAGATTTGTCAGATCCAAATACTGTCTAGACCAGGGGTCTCACACTCAGCTGGGGGTATGGGCCGCACACAGAAAAAAGAAATCGAGGGGGGCCGCATTCTTTGCAGGACCCAGTTACATTTTTAGTGATTCCACTTATTTTTTTCTATGCACCTTTTGGGCCACTTTTTTTGAACATTTTTTGCTGGTTTATTATGACAAATCTGCACATTTTTGTTTTAGTTAAGTTTATGTATAAAAAAAGCATTTTTAATGGCAAAAAAAATCATGCTTTGATTTGTTTTTTACATTTTATCACCTTCTTGAAATATTGTTTTAAAATTAACAGCATCATATAGTAATCTTAGCCAACATCTTGTAGTAATGTCCCCATCCTGTAGTATGGTGCCCATCCTTGTAGTATTGTACCCAGTAGTATTGTGCCCATCCTTGTAGTATTGTGCCCATCCTTGTAGTATTGTGCCCATCCTTGTAGTATTGTGCCCATCCTTGTAGTATTGTGCCCATCCCTGTAGTATTGTGCCCATCCTTGTAGTATTGTGCCCATCCTTGTAGTATTGTGCCCATCCTTGTAGTATTGTGCCCATCCTTGTAGTATTGTGCCCATCCTTGTAGTATTGTGCTCATCCTTGTAGTATTGTGCTCATCCTTGTAGTATTGTGCTCATCCCTGTAGTATTCTGCCCATCCTTGTAGTATTGTGCCCATCCTTGTAGTATTGTGCCCATCCCTGTAGTATTGTGCCCATCCTTGTAGTATTGTGCCCAGTAGTATTGTGCCCATCCCTGTAGTATTGTGCCCATCCCTGTAGTATTGTGCCCATCCCTGTAGTATTGTGCCCATCCTTGTAGTATTGTGCCCATCCTTGTAGTATTGTGCCCATCCTTGTAGTATTGTGCCCATCCTTGTAGTATTGTGCCCATCCCTGTAGTATTGTGCCCATCCCTGTAGTATTGTGCCCATCCCTGTAGTATTGTGCCCATCCTTGTAGTATTGTGCCCATCCTTGTAGTATTGTGCCCATCCTTGTAGTATTGTGCCCATCCTTGTAGTATTGTGCCCATCCTTGTAGTATTGTGCCCATCCTTGTAGTATTGTGCCCATCCTTGTAGTATTGTGCCCATCCTTGTAGTATTGTGCCCATCCTTGTAGTATTGTGCCCATCCTTGTAGTATTGTGCCCATCCCTGTAGTATTGTGCCCATCCCTGTAGTATTGTGCTCATCCCTGTAGTATTGTGCTCTTCCTTGTAGTATTGTGCTCATCCTTGTAGTATTGTGCTCATCCTTGTAGTATTGTGCTCATCCCTGTAGTATTCTGCCCATCCTTGTAGTATTGTGCCCATCCCTGTAGTATTGTGCCCATCCCTGTAGTATTGTGCCCATCCTTGTAGTATTGTGCCCAGTAGTATTGTGCCCATCCCTGTAGTATTGTGCCCATCCCTGTAGTATTGTGCCCATCCCTGTAGTATTGTGCCCATCCTTGTAGTATTGTGCCCATCCTTGTAGTATTGTGCCCATCCTTGTAGTATTGTGCCCATCCTTGTAGTATTGTGCCCATCCTTGTAGTATTGTGCCCATCCCTGTAGTATTGTGCCCATCCCTGTAGTATTGTGCCCATCCCTGTAGTATTGTGCCCATCCTTGTAGTATTGTGCCCATCCTTGTAGTATTGTGCCCATCCTTGTAGTATTGTGCCCATCCTTGTAGTATTGTGCCCATCCTTGTAGTATTGTGCCCATCCTTGTAGTATTGTGCCCATCCTTGTAGTATTGTGCCCATCCTTGTAGTATTGTGCCCATCCCTGTAGTATTGTGCTCATCCCTGTAGTATTGTGCTCTTCCTTGTAGTATTGTGCTCATCCTTGTAGTATTGTGCTCATCCTTGTAGTATTGTGCTCATCCTTGCAGTATTGTGCCCATCCCTGTAGTATTGTGCCCATCCCTGTAGTATTGTGCCCATCCTTGTAGTATTGTGCCCATCCCTGTAGTATTGTGCCCATCCCTGTAGTATTGTGCTCATCCTTGTAGTATTGTGCTCATCCTTGTAGTATTGTGCTCATCCTTGTAGTATTGTGCTCATCCTTGTAGTATTGTGCTCATCCTTGTAGTATTGTGCCCATCCTTGTAGTATTGTGCTCATCCTTGTAGTATTGTGCCCATCCTTGTAGTATTGTGCCCATCCTTGTAGTATTGTGCCCATCCTTGTAGTATTGTGCCCATCCTTGTAGTATTGTGCCCATCCCTGTAGTATTGTGCCCATCCCTGTAGTATTGTGCCCATCCCTGTAGTATTGTGCCCATCCTTGTAGTATTGTGCCCATCCTTGTAGTATTGTGCCCATCCTTGTAGTATTGTGCCCATCCTTGTAGTATTGTGCCCATCCTTGTAGTATTGTGCCCATCCTTGTAGTATTGTGCCCATCCTTGTAGTATTGTGCCCATCCTTGTAGTATTGTGCCCATCCCTGTAGTATTGTGCTCATCCCTGTAGTATTGTGCTCTTCCTTGTAGTATTGTGCTCATCCTTGTAGTATTGTGCTCATCCTTGTAGTATTGTGCTCATCCTTGCAGTATTGTGCCCATCCCTGTAGTATTGTGCCCATCCCTGTAGTATTGTGCCCATCCTTGTAGTATTGTGCCCATCCCTGTAGTATTGTGCCCATCCCTGTAGTATTGTGCTCATCCTTGTAGTATTGTGCTCATCCTTGTAGTATTGTGCTCATCCTTGTAGTATTGTGCTCATCCTTGTAGTATTGTGCTCATCCTTGTAGTATTGTGCCCATCCTTGTAGTATTGTGCTCATCCTTGTAGTATTGTGCCCATCCTTGTAGTATTGTGCCCATCCCTGTAGTATTGTGCCCATCCCTGTAGTATTGTGCCCATCCTTGTAGTATTGTGCCCATCCTTGTAGTATTGTGCCCATCCTTGTAGTATTGTGCCCATCCTTGTAGTATTGTGCCCATCCTTGTAGTATTGTGCCCATCCTTGTAGTATTGTGCCCATCCTTGTAGTATTGTGCCCATCCTTGTAGTATTGTGCCCATCCTTGCAGTATTGTGCTCATCCTTGCAGTATTGTGCTCATCCTTGCAGTATTGTGCCCATCCTTGTAGTATTGTGCTCATCCTTGCAGTATTGTGCCCATCCTTGTAGTATTGTGCCCATCCCTGTAGTATTGTGCCCATCCCTGTAGTATTGTGCCCATCCCTGTAGTATTGTGCCCATCCCTGTAGTATTGTGCCCATCCCTGTAGTATTGTGCCCATCCCTGTAGTATTGTGCCCATCCTTGTAGTATTGTGCCCATCCTTGTAGTATTGTGCCCATCCTTGTAGTATTGTGCCCATCCTTGTAGTATTGTGCCCATCCTTGTAGTAGTGTGCCCATCCTTGTAGTAGTGTGCCCATCCTTGTAGTAGTGTGCCCATCCTTGTAGTAGTGTGCCCATCCTTGTAGTAGTGTGCCCATCCTTGTAGTAGTGTGCCCATCCCTGTAGTATTGTGCCCATCCCTGTAGTATTGTGCCCATCCTTGCAGTATTGTGCCCATCCCTGTAGTATTGTGCCCATCCTTGCAGTATTGTGCCCATCCCTGTAGTATTGTGCCCATCCTTGCAGTATTGTGCCCATCCTTGCAGTATTGTGCCCATCCTTGCAGTATTGTGCCCATCCTTGCAGTATTGTGCCCATCCTTGCAGTATTGTGCCCATCCTTGCAGTATTGTGCCCATCCTTGCAGTATTGTGCCCATCCTTGCAGTATTGTGCCCATCCTTGTAGTATTGTGCCCATCCTTGCAGTATTGTGCCCATCCTTGCAGTATTGTGCCCATCCCTGTAGTATTGTGCCCATCCTTGCAGTATTGTGCCCATCCTTGCAGTATTGTGCCTAGTATTGTGCTTATCCTGTAGTATTGTGCCCAGTAATATTGTGCCCATCCTTGTAGCATTGTGCTCATCCTTGTGCCCAGTAGCATCCTGTGGTATTGTGCTCAACCTTTAGTAATACACACACAAAAAATAAATAAATAATCTCACCTCTCCTCCGTTCCCTCTTATTAGGCTCCGTGCCCATGATCAGTATTTGCTGTGATGTGCAGTAAAAGCAGAGTGGACAGGATTCCTAGAAATCCCGTGCCACTGTGTGTGTACTGCCCGCAGGAAACACTGACCTGCGGTGCGCTTTGAGGCCGCAGCTTGTGCGTTCTTTGCTGCGAAGTCGCATGTGTCCTCCCTAGGAAGAACACAGCGAGGAGACCGCAGCGGCCCGAACCCTGAGCTCGGGCACGGGCAGCTGCGGTCTTCTGCAGAGGAGACTTGCGGGTGGCCCCACAGGTCAGGACCTGCCATGTCCAGGACGCGAGTCCTGAGAGTGGGCACGTACCTTACTTTCTTGTTGGAGCCAGCAGACCCAGTGATGATCGCAGCTCTGCAGTGGGCCGGCGCAGGCACGGCTTTACAACAGTTGAATCATTTGCGGTGCCGCGCAGAGGAGCTCTGTGCACTAAAGCACTGACTGCGTCGGCCAATCAGATACAAGGAGGTGATATCATACAGTGATGTCACTTCCTTGCATCCGATTGGCGGGCAGGAGCCATAGGTATAGTGCTGACAGCTCTTCTGCGCAGCGGCACCGCAAATAAATCAACTTTAGTAAAGCCGAGCTGCGATCGTCAAGGTGTTTGGGGGCCGCGTGTTTGAGACCCCTGGTCTAGACCTTGACGGGCGCTATGGTGTGTTTTATGTATTCCCACAACCACCGGGTATTCTATCCACAGTGAGACGAACCATGTACCTCATGGCCGGTCTCGGCATCGGTAAAAATGCTCTGTCCGCTATCCAGTGTTTCAGATGCACCATTTATCCGTTAACACACGGCCGATCGCTGCAACGGTACAATCCGCTATCCACTGAGCTAGATGCACCATCTACCATATGACACATGACCGATCACAGCAGCGGTCCAAATGCTCTGTCCACTGTCCAGCGACTCAGACCCGCTTTCTACCAGGCTGGACCAGCTATCCTCCTAGCGAACGGAGTCCTCATCAGCGTTATCTCTTTTCATCCTCATTGCATCAGCACCATGATGGCTTATGGCTTCGCCAAGGTGCTTGACAGCACTTAAGTTCTGTGTTCAGATCCTACCATGGACAACTTTGCAGAGAGTTTCGGGTTTTTTCTCCATGTTTGCATGGTTTTACTCCAGCCGGGGTTTTTTTCCTTTCGATCTCTTCTGGTCCAATGGTAGGACATTACCTCTTGTCCCATTCTGGATTTTTGGATTAGGAATTCATGTGTCCCTCCAGGATTGAGTCCCCTTTTCGGGGGATAACCCCTTGTAATCTATAGGCTACCTCTGCCTAGTAGGCTTGAAGATGCCTCTGTTCACCTACCTTACTTGTCTGCCAAAGAGGCCCAAAATCTCATTGTCAGCTTATGGCATTACCACTCGGCTTATCCTTTTCTCCAGTGTTTTTCGGAGGATCATGTCAGTGGCATAGCCTTCCCATACACCAGAGGGATCTTAGCCTTTCTTTCCAGATTACATATAGTTCAAGGCTCTTATCCTCAGCACACATCTCATTCAGGTTCAACTTTCAACAGGTCGAAGTAGTCTCCCAACCCACTGTCTAGTCTTACAGATCATGCTGTTTTGAGCAGAATTCTTGTTCTTGTAGAAAAGTTCTCAACTTTTCCTGGAACTCAATCACTGACCTTCTATTCTATGTTCCTCTGGCCCAAACGATTCCCTGGTATGATAGTCTCCTCCTAGTCACTTATTCTTGACCTGGTGGTAAAATTCTACTTTAATTCTTTGCAAAGATATCCTTCCAAATCATCGGAATTTCGTAATGTCGGACCTCATTTTTCTCAGTTTGGAATTCTATTCCAGTGTCTCACAGTTCAGGATCGCTCGGTAAGCTTTCTCTCCCTTATTCATCAAGACCACAGTCGTCCATCTGCCTTTTCTTCTTTGGTAGGACCTTCTTCAAGTTGCCTTCCACATCTAATTTGACAACGATGAATCCTTCGTCATTCACCAAGGTGGAACCCCTATCCCGATCCATCCTGGTGGAGGTATCTGGCCATGGACTGAACAAGGGGTTCCGGTGTTTTCAGCTGTTCTCATCCCTGGAATAAGCGCCAAACTGCAGACTTCCTAACCTGTGAAAAGTGTTCAATAGGAGAGTGGTTGTCTCATTAAACAGTTTTTATCCATATTCATTTATAGTGGAGCATACCAGACATCAATCCGATGACAACCGAAGTGCAGGTTCCCCTGTCCGCATCCAAATTCTGTGACTCTCAGCTGTTGTTTCCCAACGATTTGGTGATCTCCTGGGCTACCCATGCTCCCTTCTGTCTTCCTCTAGTTTCGGAATGACCAAAGGGCTCTGGTCTACGGAGGTGATATCTCATGTTGTCGAGGGAGTCTACCTTCTCGTTGATGCCTCGTGGAAACTTCCATATCCATTTCCTACCTTATTTCTACACCTGAATTTACCTTCTCTGTTACACGGCTTGTCTCGTAGGCCACAACTGTAAAAGCTTCTGTTTTCTCCAATTAGGTCATTGATCATGATCTGAGTGGAGAAGCCATGTTGTCTTTTTCTTTTTTTCGCTTCCTCCCTACCAGCCTTTCTAGCAGACCTGTCTTGATGTCCTTGCTCCCTGACTTGCTCCTGGACAGGGTGGTCCTGTGTTCGGTTCCTCATCTTTACACTTTTTTCTTCCTTGGGAGATAGTCTTCTCCTTCTCATCCTTCTGACTGGTCTAAAAGATACAGTGGCTTGCAAAAGTATTGAATTTTTCAATCTTTTCCCACATTTCAGGCTTCAAACGTAAAGATAATGTTCTGGTGAAGAATCAACAGCAAGTGGACACAATTGTGAAGGTTAACGAAATTTGTTCCTTATTTTAAACTTTTTTAAAAAATAACTGAAAATTGGGACGTGCAATATTATTCATCCCCTTTACTTTCAGTGCAGCAAACTCACTCCAGAAGTTCATTGAGGATCTGTGACTGATCCAATGTTGTCCTAAATGACTGATGATGATAAATATAAGCCCCTGTGTGTAATCAAGTCTCCGTATAAATGCACCTGCTCTGTGATAGTCTCAGGGTTCTGTGTAAAGCACAGAGAGCATCATGAAGACCAAGGAACACAACAGGCAGGTCCGTGATACTGTTGTGGAGAAGTTTAAAGCCAGATTTGGTTACAAAAAGATTTCCACAACTTTAAACATCCCAAGTAGCACTGTGCAAGCGATCATATTGAAATGGAAGGAGTATCATACCACTGCAAATCTACCAAGACCCGGCCGTCCATCCAAACCTTCATCTCACACAAGGAGAAGACTGATCAGAGATGCAGCCAAGAGGCCCATGATCACTCTGGATGAACTGCAGAGATCTACAGCTGAGGTGGGAGAGTCTGTCCATGGGACAACAATCAGTCGTACACTGCACAAATCTGGCCTTTATGGAAGAGTGGCAAGGAGAAAGTCATTTCTCAAAGATATCCATAAAAAGTGTTGTTTAAAGTTTGCCACAAGCCACCTGGGAGACACCAAACATGTGGAAGAAGGTGCTCTGGTCAGATTAAACCAAAATTTAACTTTTTGGGCACAATGCCAAACGATATATTTGGCGTAAAAGCAACACAGCTCATCACCCTGAACACACCATCCCCACTGTCAAACATGGTGGTGGCAGCATCATGGTTTGAGCCTCCTTTTCTTCAGCAGGGACAGAGAAGATTGTTAAAATTGATGGGAAGATGGATGGAGCCAAATACAGGACCATTCTTGAAGAAAATCTGTTGTAGTCTGCAAAAGACCTGAGACTGGGACGGAGATTTGTCTTCCAACAAGAAAATGATCCCAAACATAAAGCAAAATCTACAATGGAATGGTTCACAAATAAATGTATCCAGGTGTTAGAATGGCCAAGGCACAGTCCAGACCTGAACCCAATCGAGAATCTGTGGAAAGAGCTGAAAACTGCTGTTCACAAACGCCTCCATCCAACCTCACTCAGCTCCAGCTGTTTACAAGGGAAGAATGGGCAAGAATTTCAGTCTCTCCATGTGCAAAACTGATAGACACATACCCCAAGCGACTTGTGCTGTAATCACAGCAAAAGGGGGCGCTACAAAGTATTAACTTAAAGGGGATGAATAATATTGCACGCCCCAATTTTCAGTTATTTATTTATTTTATACAAGTTTAAAATAAGCAATAAATTTCGTTCAACTTCACAATTGTGCCCACTTGTTGTTGATTCTTCACCAGAACTTTAACATTTTTATCTTTATGTTTGAAGCCTGAAATGCGGGAAAAGGTTGAAAAATTCAAGGGGGATGAATATTTGCAAGGCACTGTATATTGTTCCTGGTCATAGTGTGTCTCAGCGCCTCTGTGTGTTAGGACAGATTCCCTCAGTCACTCAGATTTCTTGTTTGTATTCCGGAGAGTCATCATAATAGTCAAAGGTCTGGGTCTTCTCTGCCATTCTGGACCCCTACTGGTCAAGGGTCAGAGCACCATCTCTGAGGTTCCAGCTCTATTCAACTCGGTAATTTGGGTTTCTTGGCTCATTCATCGTCAAGACTCTATTTGGCAGCTCTCTAAGGTGCGTCCTAGTCATCTGTACTTGCCTGTCCCAAGATCTACAGAGTACACACCTTTTTTCCTTCGCGGTTTCAGGTCTGGGCAGAAAGTTTTTACAATTTAGTGGCTGTTTTGTGACCCGAGAATCTCGCCTCTGCACCTCCATTCTCCTAGTCCTTTTCTTCCCACCCTTGAGGACTGCTTTGTGATGTCCC
The DNA here is from genome assembly GCF_048569485.1 of Anomaloglossus baeobatrachus. Classification (NCBI taxonomy): domain Eukaryota; kingdom Metazoa; phylum Chordata; class Amphibia; order Anura; family Aromobatidae; genus Anomaloglossus; species Anomaloglossus baeobatrachus. The sequence goes on from NC_134355.1 coordinate 678,246,854, forward strand.
ATGATTTCCTGTGTTCTCTAATGAAGCAATAGAGGAAAGAAGATTTTGGGTACTCACCGTAAAATCCCTTTCTCGGAGCCTTCATTGGGGGACATCGCCCCGTCCTTTTTTAAGTGCCTCTGTTGGGCCAGTCTGTATTTTATTTTAGGTTTCTTCTCCTACTGCTTTCACACGAACTGTTCAGCGTGGCTCCGGTCGGTGGGTGATTACTACTGAGGAGGAGCTAATTTTTTTCTTTGCCTAGTGGCGGCAGCATACACCCGTGGTTTCCAGTATCGCTTAATGAAGGCGCCGAGAAAGAGATTTTACGGTGAGTGCCCAAAATCTTTTTTTCTTTTATTTCTACAACCCCTGGCAATAATTCTGGACTCCTCTGGCTCTGAGGATGTTCATTCAGTTGTTTACTTTTGTTAAAAAAAAAAAAAGCAGATCACAGACGGCCCAAAACTAAAGTCATTTCAAATGGCAACTTTCTGGCTTTAAGAAACACTAAAAAAAATCATGAAAACATAATGTGCAGCCAGTAACGGATACTTTTCAAGACGAAACAGGGAAAAAAATTATGGAATCACTCAATTATGAGGAAATACTTATGGAATTGCCCTGTAAATTTTCATTCCCAAAACTAACACCTGCATCAAAGAAGATCACTCCTTTTTAGATGCAGACTAATGAGCAGATCACACCTTGGAGAGCTGTTGTGCCAAGTGGACTGACATGAATCACGGCTCCAACACGAGAGATGTCAATTGAAACAAAGGAGAGGATTATCTAACTGTTAAAAAAAGGTAAATCATCAGGCAATGTTGCAAAAGATGTTGGTTGTTCACAGTCAGCTGTCTAAAATGTGGACCAAATACAAACAACATGGGAAGGTTGTTAAAGGCAAACTACTGGTAGACCAAGGAAGACATCAAAGCGTCAAGACAGGAAATTTAAAGCAATATTTCTCCAAAACAGGAAATGCACAACTAAACAAATGAGGAACGAATGGGAGGAAACTGGAGTCAATGTCTGAGACCAAACTGTAAGAAACTGCCTAAAGGAAATGGGATTTACATACAGAAAAGCTAAACGAAAGCCATGATTAACACCTAAACAGAAAAAAATAAGGTTACAATGGGCTAAGGAAAAGCAATCGTGGACTGTGGATGACTGGATGAAAGTCATATTCAGTGATGAATCGCAAATCTGCATTGGGCAAGGAGATGATGCTGGAACGTTTGTTTGGTGTCCTTCCAATGAGATTTATAAAGATGACTGCCTGAAGAGGAGAACATGTAAATTTCCACAGTCTTTGATGATATGGGGCTGCATGTCAGGTAAAGGCACTGGGGAGATGGCTGTCATTACATCTTGAATAAATGCCCAAGTTTACATTGAAATTTTGGACACTTTTCTTATCCCATCAATTCAAAGGATGTTTGGGGATGATGAAATCATTTATCAAGATGATAATGCCTCCTGCCATAGAGCAAGAACTGTGAAAACATTCCTTGAAAGAAGCCCCATAAGGTCAATGTCATGGCCTGCAAATAGTCTCAATCCAATTGAAAATCTTTGGTGGAAGTTGAAGAAAATGGTCCATGACAAGGCTCCAACCTGCAAAGCTGATCTGCAACAGCAATCAGAGAAAGTTGGAGCCAGATTGAAGAAGATACTGTTTGTCACTCATTAAGTCCATGCCTCAGAGACTGCAAGCTGTTATAAAAGCCAGAGGTGGTGCAACAAGATACTAGTGATGTATTGGAGGGTTATTTTGTTTGTTTTTCATGATTCCATAATTTGTTCCTCATAATTGAGTGATTCCATAAGTTTTTCCCCTTATTGGTCTTGAAAAGTAACCGTTACTGGCTGCACATTATGTTTTCATGATTTTTTTTAGTGTTTCTTAAAGCCAGTTTCGCACTTTCTTCAGGGGCTATTACTTTTTCACTTATTACACAAGTTATTTATGCTCAGCAGAGAAAATGGTGTCTTAGAATACCCTCTCGCACGTCTGTGTGCAAAGATTCATTGCTGCGGAGCAACATTTTACCTGTCCAGACCTGAAAAACTGTCTGGATTCATGGAGCAGCAGTTGCATCAAGCCAGTGCACATAACTCTGCATGGGAGCTGTGTGCACAATACGGTACTAGATATATAACCATAACTAGTCAGTGGAACCATAGGGTGTCTGGATTTTACACTCGGGCGTCATATGCCATATAAAGGAAATCTAATCTCATAATCTCAAACTTTTTTTTTGAGGGGGGGGGGCAGAATGACTCTTTTAATCAACCTCTTTTTCATGCAATGGCGTCCGTAAGGTTAGACTTTATCACAAGCCTGTGTAGTACACTGATGCAGCCAATTATATAGTTGTGACCACTTTTGTACTAGGCGCTCCTTGTACTTGTGAGGCTCACGTGTCATGGATGACACAGTCATGTGGTATCTGGCAACAGAAGGTCACATCATTTGACTGCGCAGAATACTCCCTGATGTTACATTGTTCCTGCTGTCAGTATTCATTGGTATAGGTAGCTTTCCTGCTGGGTTTATCCCTTCCCTTTTTGGACCCAGCAGGAGCTCACCTTCCACCCAGCTGCTGATCATCAGTATTCCCTTGGTGCTTAATTACTCCAATCTTCCCTGGACTGGTGCTGGTGATATTATTCAGTTCATTCTATCCCTGGTTGCAAGCAGGTGGCTTGCTATCATCTGTACTATGATTGCTGAACTCCTGCCTGTATCATCTGCTTGTTCCCCCGTGTGTCATCCTCGTATCTTCCTTTAGTGTTTAGTGGGGTTGAAGAAGTGCACATCCCACCTGTTCCCTATTTAGGCTCCAGCACTAGAGATACCTAGGATCAGGTATCCGGTGCATAGGTGCAGAACCTATCTATTGTGGTGAGGGTCCCCAGAGACCAGTTGTAGGTTTGGTCAAGGGTCACCATCTCCCCTTTCCCTAGATGCAGGGGTCCCCTTCCCTTACCTTTCGCCGCTCGCTTGGTTCTTCCCCGTACCTAGCGTGATATCACCCAGACAAAAAGGTAACAAACCGAGCATACGCACTATACAGAATATACTACAGAGAAGAGAAATTGAGCTGAAAATCAATGTAGACCGGAGTAAATAATAGCAAGAGTGCAGTTTATTAAAAGCAAATACCAAAAAAATGACAACAGATGTGAATCGGAAAAAAATGAACATCGTGTCACCTCTGCCGAGACGTTAACAAGTGTCACCGTACTGAAGAACCAACCTCAGTGTCAGGAGGATGCCTGTAAAGTCAGTCTACATCAGCAAATACAATTTACCGGTTGCAATTGCTTTGGTTTGGGCTCAATCATGACGTTATTACTCTACATACTATAAGGGATCGTTGCAATGTTTCTAAACTGAAATAAATAAAAATATAATTTTTTTTTTACTATTTGGTTCTTCTGTGATCTTTAGTGCTCATCACGTTGCCCGGAGCTGAATATAAGGTTGTTTTGGGGTTTTTTGTGGTGGTGTCCACCATGACCTTTTTAGTTGTGTTTCATTTCCAAGAATAATCCACCCACCAGCCCCCCGATAAGTTCCTCACTAGGGGTTGACATCAATTTCATGCTGAGAAGAACAAACCATTCCAGGTTGGAGAAGCTGGAGACCTGGCAACAAAAACATTCCCAAAGTTTTGATGATCCTTCTCTTCCATACGAGACTCTGAGGTCGGGCAGATATCTAATGACCGTCTACAGACATCCTTAGACCGTTACTACTGACTTTACCCGTTCTAGTGGGGAACTCGCCCAACTTCCCCACTTCTAGTGTAAAATCTGACTACGGAGAACTTATAATATTCCAAGGAAAACCAGATGGAAGACCTATCGAATACGCATATAATGTCACTTGATGTTTTTATTGAAGTCTTACACTTTGCCGAATCCTTCTCTTGGCTGCTCCACTAAAGAATCGGCCATATTCCCTCCTATCGACCATCTCTTCACCATCTGACAAGAGGTCATAAATTCGTACAAGGATTGGTATGATATGAACGTACCACTATGACAATATTGTCGAAGCTCTCCATGTGCCGCCTGGGGTTCCTCAAGTCTGTCTCTTACATGGATGGGGAGATAAAGGGTCCATCAACATTATCGTGAGCTGGACCCACCGATTTTGGCAAGAACAGTCACCCATCTCAAGCGGTACCAGAACCTCCCTTCGACCACAGATGGAGTGAGCAAGATGGAGTTCAACATGCTCAAACCTTTGTTCTCATCTCCATTAGGACATTGGTGGTTGTTCCCCCTACTGCCCACATAGGCAGCTTGATATGCGAGGAGAACCGTGGAGGACAAGGATATTATGAGGGGGCTGGAGGCCATTTCTCGAATAGGAGTGTTATGTCCTTTAGATCTATGGAGGCCACTAGGTGGTAGAGGCCAGCCCCTAAGCAACTACGCCTCGTGCCCTCAATGCAATCCGGTCTTTCATAATTTCGGAAGCAGCATTTCATTACTTTACAGGCTGAAGGTTTGTTATTTTTGTGAGACCATGACTTCTAGTCTAGTCACCTCCGGAGCTGTATTCATAAATCCACTTCAGTGACGGACGCTCTGGCTACATCTTGGCTGAGCTCACATGCAGATGATACATTTTGCTACATTTAGATACAGAGTAACATACCATAGAGGCAGTCCATTTACTCCTAAGGGGTCCCCGGAAATAGGGGCCCCTTCCAGCTTGGTTTTGCTTCCTTTTTTTATTTGGCAGTGCGAATTTTTGATGGGGTGTGAGTACCACAGGTGCTGAAATATCAGATGTCCGGGGATGGTAAGGAGTGTGCTGGTGTCAGGCAGATCCAGAAAGGGGCCCCATTTTTATCTTTGCTATAACACTGCATGTACATTGTGTGGTCTGCGACTGTGTCTCCCTCCAATGCACCACTGCAGGGAGAGGGAACATGAACCATTATTCTATATGCAGTGCTGACTATGGCGTAGGAAGTGGCAAAAAATAGCTGATTGCAAGTCCTAATTATTGACTGGATGGTGGGCAAAAGTTTTGAGAGTGACAGAAGTTTTGTTTTTTACAAAGTTTGCTTTTGTAGAAGCAATGGATAACGGATGGCAAGGATACCAATAGTCATCATTGGTTTGCATCAAAAGGGCTTTACAGGCAAGGACATTGCCACTTTTAAGATTGCCCCTAATAAACTATTTATCGTATCAAGGATTTCAGAGAAAGAGGTTCAATTACTGTGTATAGAAACAGTCCTTCAAGTGCCTGGACCATCTCCTAAAGAGGTTTCAGCTACAGGATCAGTTCAATACTAGTGCAGAGCTTGCTCAGGAATGGCAGCTTGCAGGGTTAGTGCATCTGCTTGCAGAGTAATGTGTATACAAAAAGTCCAGAAGTGACATCATTACTTTGCATCAAAAAAGCTTTAAAGGCAAGGACATTTCCATTTGTAAGATTGCCCCTAATCAACCTTTTATCATATCAAGGATTTGAGAGAGAGGTTAAATTACTGTGTATACAAAAAGTTTAGCAAGTGCCAGGACCACCTCCTAAGGAGGATTCAGCTACAGGATCAGGCCAATACCAGTGCAGAGCTTGCTCAGGAATGGCAGCTGGCAGGGTCAGTGCATCTGCACGCACAGTGAGATGTATATAAAAAGTCCAGCAAGTATCATCATTACTTTGCATCAAAAAAGCTTTACAGGCAAGGACATTTCCATTTGTGAGATTGCCCCTAATCAATTTTTATTATATCAAGGATTTGAGAGAGGGGTTCAATTGCTGTGTATACAAAAAGTCCAGAAAGTGTCATAATTACTTTGCATAAAAAAGCTTAAGGGTATGTGCGCACGTTGCTTTTTACCTGCTTTTTACCTGCTTTTTTTGCTGCTTTTTCTTCTGCGCTGTTTAATGCCAAAATGGATGTGTTCTTCTATTCAAGCAAAGTCTATGGGAATTTGGGTTTCTTGTTCACACTATGTTGTTCAAAATGCTGCCTTTTTGTGGCAGAACTTTGGTAAAAAACTCAGCTTTGCAGTGCAAAACCCAAATGGCAAAAACAATTGACATGTTGCTTCTTTGAAAAGCTGAGTTTTTGACCAAAGTTCTGCCACAAAAAGGCAGCATTTTGAACAACATAGTGTGAACAAGAAACCCAAATTCCCATAGACTTTGCTTGAATAGAAGAACACATCCATTTTGGCATTAAACAGCGCAGAAGAAAAAGCAGCAAAAAAGCAGGTAAAAAGCAACGTGCGCACATACCCTTACAGGCAAGGACATTTATTTCCATTTGTAAGATTGACTCTAATCAACCTTTTATCGTATCAAGGATTTGAGAGAGAGGATCAATTACTCTGTATACAAAAAGTCCAGCAAGTGCCAGGACGGTCTCCTAAAGAGGTTTCAGCTACAGGATCAGCTCAATACCAGTGCAGAGCTTGCTCAGGAATGGCAGCTCGCAGGGTTAGTGCATCTGCACGCACAGTAAGGTGAAGGCTTTTGGAGGTTGCCTAATGTCAAGAAGGGCAACAAAACAACAACTATCCAAAAAAATCAAGGACAGGCTGACATTCTGCAGAAAGTACAGGGATTGGACTGCAGAGGACTGAGGTAAAGTTACTTTCTCTGATGCTGATCGCTACCATGAGTCCTATATTTGCCAACAGTAAAGCCTCCTGAGACCACTCGTGTGGGGGCTCGTCATCCATATAGGGGGCTCATTCACAATTTTGCCTAAGAACACTGCCATGAACAAAGAATGGGATCATCTTCCAGTACAATGTGGTGATGATGCTTTTTCCGCTATGATGGTGACTGAATCACAACTAAGTGGCTCGGGGAAGGAAATGTTGTCATTTTGGGTCCAGAAAGCCCCCCCAGATCTTAGGTCCATTAAGAACCTGGGGTAATTCTCATAAAGATGAGACAGGAAAGGGTAATCAGTCAGGATCGGCCCAGAAGCCGAAATCCAACTGCCGGGGCGAAGGGCAGAAAACTGGAGACATCGGGGTCAACGATGTAAATATTCAGTCTGTACCGAAACGTTATGTATTGATTAATATAAGTGTAAAAAGATAGGAAATGTTTATAATTGTAACCATAGCAACATCCGACTAAAAGATCCAGAAACAATAAGCAAAACTTGTGTCGGTCTCAAAACTTTTGGCCACGAGTGTATATACAACCATGCAATGTGCTTATTGGCCACTAGTGGGCACTGTACATACAGCCATATAATGCTCCTATTCACCCTGGAGGGAAGTCTATGAACAGCCGTTTAATGCATTCTTTAACCACTAATCTTATAGATGTATATTACACCTATATACATCCTTATTGTTATCATATTGCTCCTACTGACCACTAAGAGGCACTCTTTACTGTCGTGTAGAGCTCTTATTGACCACTAGGGGGCAATCTGCATACCTCGGAATATTTAACCTACTGACCACTAGGGGGCAATCTGCTTACAGCCATATAGTGCTCTTATTGACCACTAGGGGGCAATGTGCATACAGTCTTATAATGCTCTTATTGACCACTAGGGGGCACTCTGCATACAGCTGTATAGTCCACCTATTGACCACTAGGGGACACTCTTCATACAGCTGTATAATTCACCTACTGGCCACTAGAGGGTACTCTGCATACAGCTGCATAATGCCCCTGTTGGCCACTAGGGGGCACTCTACATACAGCGGTATAATCCACCTATTGACCATTAGGAGGCACTCTGCATACAGCTGTATAATCCACCTATTGACCACTAGGGGGCAATCTGCATACAGCTGTATAATCCACCTATTGACCACTAGGGGGCAATCTGCATACAGCTGTATAATCCACCTATTGACCACTAGGGGGCAATCTGCATACAGCTGTATAATCCACCTATTGACCACTAGGGGGCACTCTGCATACAGCTGTATAATCCACCTATTGACCACTAGGGGGCACTCTACATACAGCGGTATAATCCACCTATTGACCACTAGGAGGCACTCTGCATACAGCTGTATAATCCACCTATTGACCACTAGGGGGCAATCTGCATACAGCTGTATAATCCACCTATTGACCACTAGGGGGCACTCTGCATACAGCTGTATAATCCACCTATTGACCACTAGGGGGCACTCTGCATACAGCTGTATAATCCACCTATTGACCACTAGGGGGCAATCTGCATACAGCTGTATAATCCACCTATTGACCACTAGGGGGCACTCTGCATACAGCTGTATAATCCACCTATTGACCACTAGGGGGCACGCTACATACAGCGGTATAATCCACCTATTGACCACTAGGGGGCACTCTACATACAGCTGTATAATCCACCTATTGACCACTAGCGGGCACTCTGCATACAGCGGTATAATCCACCTATTGACCACTAGGAGGCACTCTGCATACAGCTGTATAATCCACCTATTGACCACTAGGGGGCAATCTGCATACAGCTGTATAATCCACCTATTGACCACTAGGGGGCACTCTGCATACAGCTGTATAATCCACCTATTGACCACTAGAGGGTACTCTGCATACAGCTGTATAATCCACCTATTGACCACTAGGGGGCACTCTACATACAGCGGTAGAATCCACCTATTGACCACTAGGAGGCACTCTGCATACAGCTGTATAATCCACCTATTGACCACTAGGGGGCAATCTGCATACAGCTGTATAATCCACCTATTGACCACTAGGGCCACTCTGCATACAGCTGTATAATCCACCTATTGACCACTAGGGGGCACTCTGCATACAGCTGTATAATCCACCTATTGACCACTAGGGGGCAATCTGCATACAGCTGTATAATCCACCTATTGACCACTAGGGGGCACTCTGCATACAGCTGTATAATCCACCTATTGACCACTAGGGGGCACTCTGCATACAGCTGTATAATCCACCTATTGACCACTAGGGGGCACTCTACATACAGCTGTATAACCCACCTATTGACCACTAGGGGGCACTCTACATACAGCGGTATAATCCACCTATTGACCACTAGGAGGCACTCTGCATACAGCTGTATAATCCACCTATTGACCACTAGGGGGTAATCTGCATACAGCTGTATAATCCGCCTATTGACCACTAGGGCCAGTCTGCATACAGCTGTATAATCCACCTATTGACCACTAGGGGGCACTCTGCATACAGCTGTATAATCCACCTATTGACCACTAGGGGGCACTCTGCATACAGCTGTATAATCCACCTATTGACCACTAGGGGGCACTCTGCATACAGCTGTATAATCCACCTATTGACCACTAGGGGGCACTCTACATACAGCTGTATAATCCACCTATTGACCACTAGGGCCACTCTGCATACAGCTGTATAATCCACCTATTGACCACTAGGGGGCACTCTGCATACAGCTGTATAATCCACCTATTGACCACTAAGGGGCACTCTGCATACAGCTGTATAATCCACCTATTGACCACTAGGGGGCACTCTGCATACAGCTGTATAATCCACCTATTGACCACTAGGGGGCACTCTACATACAGCTGTATAATCCACCTATTGACCACTAGGGCCACTCTGCATACAGCTGTATAATCCACCTATTGACCACTAGGGGGCAAGCTGCATACCTTGGTATATTCCAGCTACTGCCCACTAGGGGCACTCTACATACGGACATATAATGGACTTATTGACCAGTAGGGGGCAACCTGCATACAACTGTATAATCCGCCTATTGACCACTAGGGGACACTGCATACAGCTGTTAAATGCTCCTTTTGACCACTGGGGGGCACTCTGCATTTTGGTAAGAACCTGTGCAGGACTCCTCTCTTCAGAACTGCATTACTAATGAAAGGGCTTCGGTGCAGAGATGGTGCCTGACCCAGTTCTCCACCGACAATCATTCACTTTGGGTAATTACGTATGAAAATGCACGATTAGCGATCGATTCCCTGCACTGGTAATATAAATAAATAAATTACTGATAATTATATTGCATTTGTTTTTGCCCCCCCCCCCCCCTTCGGCTTCCACCATCACCTCCATCCAACCCCCATCTGAATCCTCACTACCCCAGAGGGCCATAGATATAACAATTTACCTTCAAAAAGACAAAGGACCTGACAGTAACCAATGTACTTGATCAAGTACTCACAGTGAATTAACTTTTTTTTTTTGCCCTTCAAGACAAAAAGGATAGTAAAACAAAAAAAAAATCCAAAAATTTTGATTCCAAGAACAATAGTGAAGGATGCTCATTATGGGATGTCCTCTCCAAGGCCAGGACTACGACTCTGTGAAGCAATCCCGGCTCTGCCCCTACATGCGGCTCCCATCATACAGCGCTTTGTCAGGATTTCTATATATATATATATAATATATTTATCATTCGTAAAAATATAAATTTGAAAAAACACGTAAATTAACCTCTGTCCATAGACGACCTACATCCACATCCCTCCTATATATTTTTTTTATATTTTCCTCTGTGTCTATGGTTCCCGTTCCTGGTAATAAAAAGTAACAGGGTTTTTTTGGAAGCTGTGGGGTTTTTTCTTATAAAAGTATATTATTTTTTTTTGTGTGTGTGTGTGTATTTAAGAAAAATAGAAATCACAGAGGCTCTGGATGAAGTCAGCTCTATCCTAAGCTGTGACGGATCTTGGATCCTAAGCTGTGACGGATCTTGGATAAATCATCGGTGAAACAGTCTTTTTTTTGTTTTTTTTCCTCCCTCTAGTACCTGGGAAATTATTAAAGCCAGAGATAAGTGAAGAGGATAAGCAGCAGTGATCGGGGTGCAGGCCGTATCTGAAAGGGGGGACACTAGCTGACAAAAATATAAATGTTGATTTGTTTTCATCATGTGTTATGTATATAGTTTTTCTTTTTTCCTAAATTTTTTTTTTTTTACAGTTTTGGTTTTTTTTTACTCCAAATATAATGAAATATATTGCACTCTCGTGTCGTAGCATTCTCGCTAACTACATGGGCAAGTGTTATTATCACAGTAAACTAGCAGTAAATTAGCCGTCCCCATTGCCCCAACAGAACGTCCAACGCGTTGTGGGGGTATTTTTTTGACCTTATGTGCTCATCTTCTACGTTTCGGGGGCCAAGTTTAATTAAAACTTGGACTGTTGTGTCGTGAAGCATCCAATTCGCATTCTCTATATCAAAAAGTCATCGTAGGCCCTTTTCGGCTGACAGCCTCCACCTTTTGGGTCTACTGGATTTTTGTCCAGACGCTCTTTCTTTCTCTTTCGAGTCTCTTCGTGAACATGTGCGGTCAAAAAGGATGTCGAGCAAAAAAAGTCTTTTAAAAAGGCAACTCCAGAAATAAAGAAACTTATATTTATAGGTGTATATGTCGTCTATGATGTCCATTTTATATCTATTCCCCTGGCGTGTGGAGGTCGCTGGGCTTCCTTGTCGAAGACGTCAGTCTGCATGGACTTCATGTTTTTATGGCGTTTCTGCTGGACGGGTGCTCTACAGATCAAGAGTTTTCCACCACTTGGTGGGGCAGAGTGACCGAGGAGCCGTTGATGAAGGAACCTTGTTTGTCGCGTCCTTTCATGAAGAATGTGAGAAGTTCACCTTTCCCTTTGACGTAGATGGGTCCTCTCCTGACAAAGCGGAAGCCGTACTCCTTCAAGATGTCATGGGTGTCTTCTACAACCTGCAACAGGGAACAAAATGATGAATCACGATCTGCACCACATGGTCATGGATCTTCTCGTTTACTTGTAGGCCCTAAGCTTGGACCCATAATCAGGGGTGTATCCCTGGTGAGCAATCGGGGCTTTTGCAGGGGGACACAGATGGCATATGGGTGCCGTCGGGCCCCCTGATGTTTCCCCAGTGGCTGCATTTTGCTGCCTCCCTCGGACTGGGATTCGGGTGTTCTCTGAGACGGTTGGCAAGCTGATAGAGTGCTCAGAGAAAGTGCAGTCCAACGGTTCCCATCGATCAACCGTAGTTACGTTATTCGCCGGCACCACTGAGAGTGTTAGTGGTTAGTGCTCCAGTGGAGCTGAGGACACCAAGGAATTATTGTAATTGGTGGGGGGTGTATTTGAGGACATCATTTGAGGAACGAAGGGGGTTGGGTGATGACGCAGAATGACGAGCAATGGGAAGATGGGTGCTGACACAGAATATGGAGCAAAGGGGGTAGAAATTTGAAGATACTGGGAAGCGAGGAAAGGGATGGGTGCAGACAGTTTGGAGAGCACGGGGGGACAAGTGTGAATACAGTATGGGGAGCAAGGGAAGAATGTATGAGGAAACAGTGTGAGGAGCGAAGAGGGAATGTGTGCAGACACAGTATGGGGAGTGAGGTCAATGGGATGGATTCGGATACAGTATGTGGCGCAAGGGGAGGCGAATTTAAGAACACAGTATGAGGAGCGAAGGGGGATGTATGAATAAACAGGTTGAGTGGGGGGATGTGTAAAAATGCAGATATTATATTTAGCAGAGGGGATGTGAGAGGAGACTGTATGAGGGAGGAGAGGAAATGTGTGAGGAGCCTTGTGAGTGAAATAGTGTGAGGAGACAGTATGGAGGGATAAAAGTGTGAGGGAGCACAGAAAATAATCGAGGTAGCGTGTGGGACCATAGACAGTATAGAGAAAGAATAGCATGGCTGGACAACGTAAGAGCATAGCCATGTGGGGACAATATGCCGAGGAGAAGAAGTGTGATGTGGGGACACAGTATGAGAGGACAGTCTGAAGAAGGGGTCCTGTGTGGAAAGGAAAGGGCAGTGTGGAGGGCAACTACCATACGAGGGACAGTGTGGGGGTCATATTTTGTGTAGGGAATACTGTGAGGGGCAATTATTTATTCAGGCGCACAGTGTAGGTGGATATTTTACTCAAGAGCATTATAATCATCCTGCTATTTTTAAGGGCATCGTGTCGAGATGTGCTGCAGAAGACCAGAGAAGAGGGAAGTCTGCAGAGACGAGCTGTGGATGTGAAAGATCATAATGGTGTCTGGACTAGATGAAGAAAAAAAGAAAATTACTCCAATCTGAGACAACATCATCTATAACGTACCTGTTTGGAAATGATTTTTGCGTTACTGATTAATTCTCATCAGTGGGCGGCACGGTGAGTGCTGTGAGAATTCGGACGTTTGCAGTCATCCAGAGTGACTGCAGACTTTCATCACAAACCTGGAAAAGTGTGGCACCCCTGATGCTTCAGTCGCCACAGAAGTACTGCACCTCATTCAGAGATGTGGTATTCCATCCTGGGTATGGAGGAGGTCATCCACCGGTTCACACAAAAACACAACACCCCGATATCACCAACTCATATTTTAAAAAAAAAAAACGTTTAAAAAAACTTTTAAAAATATGAACAAAATAAAAAAAAAAGTTCAAATAAAAACATTGTGTCTGAAAAAATGGTGAAAAAAGCAAAAAAAAAAAAAAAGTATTTATTTTTACAAATTTCTTTATTTTCACCATTTGAAAAAAAAAAATATACATGTTTGGTGTCTGCGGACTCGTACTGACCTGGGCAATCACACTGCCAGGTCAGGTTTACTGTATAGTGAACATGGTGAAGAATAGAAGAAAAAAAAAAAACAAATTGTGGAACAGCACTTTTTTTTTTTTTTTTGCAATTTCAATGCACTTGGAATGAATTTTTTGTTTTTCAGTTCAATATGGGGCGGAATGAATGGTGTCAATCAAAAGATGAATGGTGTCAATCAAAAGTACAACCCGTCCTGCAAAATACAAGCCATCATATGGCTATATTGACGGAAAAATTAAAAAAAAAAAACAACTTATGGTTCTTCGAAGAAGGGGAGTAAAAAAAACAAAAAAAAATGGAAAATTGCCGGGGATAAAGGGGTTAATGCTTGTGTTGATCTGGTGACTATATGGTCACTGTATAGCGGTATATTGGTTACATGGACTAATAGTGCAGGTATACACCTAGCCTTGTCTTGTCCGTACCTGTATGTTGCCCATGACTCCGGTAGACTCCATTCTGCTGGCGACGTTCACCGTGTTCCCCCAGATGTCATAGTGCGGTTTACGAGCGCCGATGACGCCGGCCAGTACTCCCCCCTTATTGAGCCCTGCGGAAACAAAAGCGAGAACTGAGCCATACCGGTAACAAGACTTTTATGAGAAAGTTTCTCCACTTGGGGCACAATTTGTTACCACCGCGCAGGGAGGGGCGTTATTGCTCAGTGGTTACATACAATGGAGAATTAACCATATAGACGAGACTTCACCATGACACTGTCCCAGGATACATAGCTATATACACAATGCAGACACATAATCTGATTACTGCAGCCCTAAATACACGGCCGGATGATAGCGTAACCACAGGGCAGCACTTACCGATCCGCAGCATGAAGTTATTAAACGACTGATAGTTGATGTTCATTAACGTCACCTTCATTGCCAGAGCGAAGTCAGCGAGATCCGCAAGATGCTGCCAGCGTTCCTTATCCGAGATCTCCTCCTTCTATGGACACATCACATATAAGCCAGTGTAACACGGTCCTGTCACCTATAATCACTGCTACTGCATAATTATAATAGTAGCTATATTTTTGTACATAGAGGACAGTATTATAGTAGTTATATTCTTGTACATAGGGGCAGTATTATATTAGTTATATTCTTGTACATAGGGGCAGTATTATAGTAGTTATATTCTTGTACATAGGGGCAGTATTATAGTAGTTATATTCTTGTACATAGGGGGCAGTATTATAGTAGTTATATTCTTGTACATAGGGGCAGTATTATAGTAGTTATATTCTTGTACATAGGGGGCAGTATTATAGTAGTTATATTCTTGTACATAGGGGGCAGTATTATAGTAGCTATATTCTTGTACATAGAGGGCAGTATTATAGTAGTTATATTCTTGTACATAGGGGCAGTATTATAGTAGTTATATTCTTGTACATAGGGGCAGTATTATAGTAGTTATATTCTTGTACATAGGGGCAGTATTATAGTAGTTATATTCTTGTATATAGGGGCAGTATTATAGTAGTTATATTCTTGTATATAGGGGCAGTATTATAGTAGTTATATTCTTGCACATAGGGGGCAGTATTATAGTAGTTATATTCTTGTATATAGGGGCAGTATTATAGTAGTTATATTCTTGTATATAGGGGCAGTATTATAGTAGTTATATTCTTGTACATAGGGGGCAGTATTATAGTAGTTATATTCTTGTACATAGGAGCAGTATTATAGTAGTTATATTCTTGTATATAGGGGCAGTATTATAGTAGTTATATTCTTGTATATAGGGGCAGTATTATAGTAGTTATATTCTTGCACATAGGGGGCAGTATTATAGTAGTTATATTCTTGTATATAGGGGCAGTATTATAGTAGTTATATTCTTGTATATAGGGGCAGTATTATAGTAGTTATATTCTTGTACATAGGGGGCAGTATTATAGTAGTTATATTCTTGTACATAGGAGCAGTATTATAGTAGTTATATTCTTGTACATAGGGGGCAGTATTATAGTAGTTATATTCTTGTACATAGGGGGCAGTATTATAGTAGCTATATTCTTGTACATAGAGGGCAGTATTATAGTAGTTATATTCTTGTACATAGGAGCAGTATTATAGTAGTTATATTCTTGTACATAGAGGGCAGTATTATAGTAGTTATATTATTGTACATAGGAGCAGTATTATAGTAGTTATATTCTTGTACATAGGGGCAGTATTATAGTAGTTATATTCTTGTACATAGGGGGCAGTATTATAGTAGTTATATTCTTGTACATAGGAGCAGTATTATAGTAGTTATATTCTTGTACATAGGGGCAGTATTATAGTAGTTATATTCTTGTACATAGGGGGCAGTATTATAGTAGTTATATTCTTGTACATAGGGGGCAGTATTATAGTAGCTATATTCTTGTATATAGAGGGCAGTATTATAGTAGTTATATTCTTGTACATAGGAGCAGTATTATAGTAGTTATATTCTTGTACATAGAGGGCAGTATTATAGTAGTTATATTATTGTACATAGGAGCAGTATTATAGTAGTTATATTCTTGTACATAGGGGCAGTATTATAGTAGTTATATTCTTGTACATAGGGGCAGTATTATAGTAGTTATATTCTTGTATATAGGGGCAGTATTATAATAGTTATATTCTTGTATATAGGGGCAGTATTATAGTAGTTATATTCTTGTACATAGGGGGCAGTATTATAGTAGTTATATTCTTGTACATAGGAGCAGTATTATATTAGTTATATTCTGTACATGGGGGGCAGTATTATAGTAGTTATATTCTTGTACATAGGAGCAGTATTATAGTAGTTATATTCTTGTACATAGGAGCAGTATTATAATAGTTATATTCTGTACATAAGTGCAGTGTTATAGTAGTTTTATTCTTACACATATGAATATAAAATACAGTACAACCAACCTTAATAGTGTTGTTGTAGCCATTAGTGTTGGAGTCTGGAGTGACGCCGGATGCGGCCATGTAAGTGCTTCCTATGGTCTTAATCTTCGTTATACACCGAAACTGAGGTTCATCCAACAACTTTAGATAATAAAGAAAAAGAAGGCATTAGATACGGTATTGCAGCTTGTCCTTTTGTTATATGCATCATCTATCAATATCCTCTTAATACATGAATCTTATCATCAATATCACCCAAAATTGGGTTTGAGGATATTCATCAATGGCCAAATCTGTCTTAAAGATGTCTGAAGTCCAAGTCCATCATCTCAGTCTAAAAGTAACTTACAGCATCAAAGTCTGAGATGATCTCGTTGAGGAACCTGAGACACTCAATGCCTCCGTTGTTGATACTTTCTTCTGTATAAAAGTCAGAGAAGTTTGGGATAGAAGCGAACATCACTCCGATCTCATCATAAGATTGACTGTACAGTTCCTGAGGAACAGGGAAGAAATACGGATCAGCTGAATATCATAAAATTAGCGCGGTCACAAGCGTTTCTTGTACATTGACACCACTGTCTCATGTTTTACCTCATCTCTCTTTTTGGAGCCCAGAAAATGGCGAGCCACATGCTCAGGTAACATGTTGGTGACCAAAGCCTCGTTCCAGCGCCTCATGTCATAGACTTTCTCCTTCTGGTCATGTACATCAATTTTCCATAAAAAGAGGGTCCTGGCTAACTTCTCCACCTAGAAGAGAAAGCTCAGACTTAAGGTTGGCCTTACACAATTGTTGGTAGAGCCACAACATTTTGGTGGAATCTTCTGACAGTGAGGCAACCTGGACTTGTGTTCCCTTTTCCAGGAGCTCCTCAAGAGGTCATATGCAATCAAGATATTTTATAAGACTATTGCCAAAACTTTTCTGTATGGTGTGGGTGACATAAGCAGGAAGAACAATGTGTCCACCTTCACATAAAACGATTAAGACAACTTACATGCCGAGCAAAGTAATAGAAACTGAGCATCATGATGAAGATCATCACCGTCATGGAATATTTGGACGGAACCAGATACGCACTGTAGATAAAAAATAATTTTATGCCAATTTAGAGAACATAAATTTAGTCTGCAAATCACACATAATCTCTACATCACCTGTTAGTTTTGTGACAATAATATTTCAATGTGAGATTAACTCATTTCATCCGGTAGCATCACAATAATTTATATTGAGATGGTTTGAAATATTGTGATATTTAATTAAAGCTTATATTTCAACATGGATACTATTATACAATGTTCCAGTGTAGAGGATATAGGTAACATGTTTCAGAATAGAGAATATGTATCAAAAATATTTTAGTACAGAAGGTGATATATTGACGATGTTTCAGTGTGGAGGATATATTGACGATGTTTCAGTGTGGAGGATATATAGAAGATGTTTCAGTGTGGAGGATATATTGACGATGTTTCAGTGTGGAGGATATATTGACGATGTTTCAGTGTGGAGGATATATTGACGATGTTTCAGTGTGGAGGATATATATATACGATGTTTCAGTGTGGAGGATATATTGACGATGTTTCAGTGTGGAGGATATATTGACGATGTTTCAGTGTGGAGGATATATTGACGATGTTTCAGTTTGGAGGATATAGTGCCTTGCGAAAGTATTCGGCCCCTTGAATTTTTCAACCTTTTCCCACATTTCAGGCTTCAAACATAAAGATAAAAATTTAATGTTACAGTGAAGAATCAACAACAAGTGGGACACAATTGTGAAGGTAAATGATATTTAATGCTTATTTTAAACTTTTAAAAAAAAAAACAAAACTGAAAATTGGGGCGTGCAATATTATTCATCCCCTTTACTTTCAGTGCAGCAAACTCACTTCAGAAGTTTATTGAGGATCTCTGAATGATCCAATGTTGTCCTAAATGACTGATGATGATACATATAAGCCACCTGTGTGTAATCAAGTCTCCGTATAAATGCACCTGCTCTGTGATAGTCTCAGTGTTCTGTGTAAAGCGCAGATAGCATCATGAAGACCAAGGAACACAACAGGCAGGTCCATGATACTGTTGTGGAGAAGTTTAAAGCTGGATTTGGTTACAAAAAGATTTCCAAAACTTTAAACATTCCAAGAAGCACTGTGCAAGCGATCATATTGAAATGGAAGGAGTATCATACATTGCAAATCTACCAAGACCCGGACGCCCATCCAAACTTTCATCTCAAACAAGGAGAAGACTGATCAGAGATGCAGCCAAGAGGCCCATGATTGCTCTGGATGAACTGCAGAGATCTACAGCTGAGGTGGGAGAGTCTGTCCATAGAACAACAATCAGTCGTAAACTGCACAAATCTGACCTTTA
Source organism: Anomaloglossus baeobatrachus (assembly GCF_048569485.1). Taxonomy (NCBI): domain Eukaryota; kingdom Metazoa; phylum Chordata; class Amphibia; order Anura; family Aromobatidae; genus Anomaloglossus; species Anomaloglossus baeobatrachus. The sequence goes on from NC_134355.1 coordinate 678,265,682, forward strand.
TGGAAGAGTGGCAAGGAGAAAGCCATTTCTCAAAGATATCCATTAAAAGTAATTTAAATGTAATGTAATTTAAAGTTTGCAACAAGCCACCTGAGAGACACCAAACATGTGGAAGAAGGTGCTCTGGTGAGATGAAATCAAAATCAAACTATTTGGGCACAATGCCAAACGATATGTTTGGCGTAAAAGCAACACAGCTCATCACCCTGAACACACCATACCCACTGTCAAACATGGTGGTGGCAGCATCATGGTTCGGGCCTGCTTTTCTTCAGCAGGGACAGGGAAGATGGTTAAAATTATTGGGAAGATGGATGGAGCCAAATACCGGACCATTCTTGAAGAAAACCTGTTGGAGTCTGCAAAAGACCTGAGACTGGGACGTAGATTTGACTTCCAACAAGACAATGATCCTAAACCTAAAGCAAAATCTACAATGGAATGGTTCACAAATAAACGTATCCAGGTGTTAGAATGGCCAAGTCACAGTCCAGACCTGAACCCAATCGAGAATCTGTGGAAAGAGCTGAAAACTGCTGTTCACAAACGATCTCCATCCAACCTCACTTAGCTCCAGCTGTTTGCAAAGGAAGAATGGGCAAGAATTTTAGTCTCTCGATGTACAAAACTGATAGACACATACCCCAAGCGTCTGCAGCTGTAATTGCAGCAAAAGGTGGCGCTACAAAGTATTAACTTACAGGGGATGAATAATATTGCACGCCCCAATTTTCAGTTTATTATTTTTAAAGAAGTTTTAAAATAAGCAATAAATTTCGTTCACCTTCACAATTGTGTCCACTTGTTGTTGATTCTTCACCAGAACATTAACATTTTATCTTTACGTTTGAAGCCTGAAATGTGGGAAAAGGTCGAAAAATTCAAGGGGTCCGAATACTTTCGCAAGGGACTGTAGATACTATTAAATAATGTTCCAGTGTAGAGGATATAGGTAACATGTTTCAGAATAGAGAATATGTATTGAAAATGTTTTAGTACATAAGGAGATATATTGACAATGTTTCAGTGTGGAGGATATATAGACGATGTTTCAGAATATAGAATACATCACAAATGTTTCAGTATGGAGGGGGAAATAAAAACCATGTTTAATGTGGAATATATATATAGATGATGTTTCAGTATGGAACATACATAACCTAAGTTCCAGCATGGAGGATATATAGATGATTTTCCTGTGTGGTATCTAAACTGGAGATCAAAATTAGAGAACAATGTCTGATCAGTTGCTTTTTTCAGAAATAATGTAATCTCCATTGATGACCATGCTCCGGTTTTGTGTAAGGGGTGCACCATGCCACTAGAACAGGATAAGGGGCGCACCATGCCACTAGAACAGGATAAGGGGCGCACCATGCCACTAGAACAGGATAAGGGGCGCACCATGCCACTAGAACAGGATAAGGGGCGCACCATGCCACTAGAACAGGATAAGGGGCGCACCATGCCACTAGAACAGGATAAGGGGCGCACCATGCCACTAGAACAGTTTGTTACAAAAGATCCAAAGTTTATAAACATAAAACCTTTATTTTGCCTAAAAAGTGATGCTGATAATTAGAGACCAGCAATGACTGTAGCACAGAGAGAGATGATCAGTAAATATTCTGCAGGTAACAACAGTCACCAATCAGTAGGACGTGCACCAGCCGTCGCTGTGAATATCTGCGGCCACAGGACATCACTAGTCTCTCACACTGCTCTGGTGGGATTTTGGCCCACTCATCTTCCAGTCTCTTCCACAGTTCTTTGACTGTTGTTGGTTTCTTTGCCATAACTTTGTCACCAAGGATTTTCTAGAGGTTTTCTAGTGGGTTTAGATCAGGACTCTGGGTTGTGGCCATTTCATTGTTTCCAGAAACGGCTTTCCCAGTTTTGCTGTGTGACAGGGGGCATTGTCCTGCACGAAAATTGCTGCTGATTGAGTGATGAATGCAAGTAAGGAGCCACGTGTTGTGAAGAAGGTTCTGATCCACACTTGCATTCACTCTGCCATGTAGCTGTATGAGAGGTCCAACTCCTGCTGCAGAAAACATTCCCCAAACCATGACCCTTCCTCCACCACCTTTCACTGACTTCTTAACACACTTTGGGTTCAGTCTGTCGACGAAGGAAAGACTTTAAGGTATATGTGTACCGAGTTTGAGGAACTGTTCAAAGCAAGAGTGAAGAACAGCATTTTTGTTGGTCTGAATATTCTTAAACGCATGAAGGACAAGGTGTTTGAAACAAAAATGAAAGCTGTTGAGAAAAGAGCTTGGGATTCTATTAAAGAAGTCATGTAGAAATTTTTAGGTAACAATAAAGATCAAAAATTTAGGTCCAATATGGAGAACATGCTGAAACATTTCAAAGCCTCGGGTTGTCTGAATAATTTGAAGGTCCATTTTTTTACATTCCCAATTGGGAAATTTTGGTGCTGTTAGCAAAGAGCAAGGAGAAAGATTTCATCGAGATATCAAAGAGATGGAACTACGATACCAAGACAGATAGAACGGGCACATGATGGGGGACGACTGCAGGAGGCTTCACAGAGAAGATCCACAGCCTTCTACAGTGGGGAAAATAAGTATTTGATACACTGGCAATTTTGCAAGTTTTCCCTCCTACAAAGAATGGGAAGTTCTGTAATTTTTATCATAGGTAAACTTCAACTATGACATAATAAAAAAGATTCAGAAAATCACATAGTAGGATTTTTAAAAAATTTATTTGCATTTTATTGCATGAAATAAGTATTTGATCATCGACCAAGCAGCAAGAATTCTGCTCTCACAGACCTTTAACAAGCTCCTTCTCTGAACTCATTACCTGTAGTAATTGCACTTATTTGACCTCGTTACCTGTATAAAAGACACCTGTCCACACACTCAATCACACTCCGACCTCTCCACCAAGTCCAAGACCAAAGAGCTGTCTGAGGACACCATGGACAAAATTGTAGACTTGAACGAGGCTGGGATGGGCTATAGGACATTAGGCAAGCAGCTTGGTGAGAAGGCAACAACTGCTGGAGCAATTATTGGAGAATGGAAGAAACACAAGATGACTGGCAATCTTACTCGGTCTGCAGCTCCATGCAAGATCTCGCTTCATGGTATAAGGATGATTCTTACAAAGGTCAGGAATCAGCCCAGAACTACATGGGAGGATCTGGTCAATGACCTGAGGAGAGCTGGGACCACAGTCTCAAGGATTACTGTTAGCAATACACTATACTGTCATGGATTAAAATCCTGCAGGGCACGCAAGATTCCCCTGCTCACTCCATCACATGTCCAGGCCCATTTGAAGTTCACCATTGGCTATCTGGATCATTAAGAGGAGGCGTGGGAGAAGATCATGTAGTCAGATAAGGCCAAACATGGCAAAATCCATTTGCCATGTTTGGAGGAAGAAGGATGAGTACATCCCCAAGAACACTGTCCCAACCATGAAGCATAGGGATGGAAACATCATACTTTGGGGGTGCTTTTCTGCAAAGGGGACAGGACAACTTCATCGTATTGAAGGGAAGATAGATGGGGTCATGTATAACAAGATTTTGGCCAACAACCTCCTTTCTTCAGTAACAACAGTGAAGATGGGTCGTGGCTGGGTTTTCCAGCATGAGACTGACACAAAACACACAGCCAGGGCAACTAAGGAGCGGCTCTGTAAGAAGCATTTCCAGGTCCTGGGGTGGCCTAGCCAAGCTCCAGACCTGAACCCAATAGAAAATCTTCGGAGGGAGCTGAAACTCAATGCTGCCCAGTGACAGCCCCGACACCCGAAAGACCTGGAGAAGATCTGTATAGAGGTGTGACCTGAGAGATCTGGGGAAGATCTGTATGGAGGAGTGACCTGAAAGATCTGGAGAAGATCTGTATGGAGGAGTGACCTGAAAAATCTGGAGAAGATCTGTATGGTGGAGTGACCTGAAAGATCTGGAGAAAATCTGTATGGAGGAGTAACCTGAAAGATCTTGAGAAGATCTGTATGGAGGAGTGAACTAGAAGATCTGGAGAAGATCTGTATGGAGAAGTGACCGGAAAGATCTGGAGAAGATCTGTATGGAGGAGTAACCTGAAAGACCTGTAGAAGATCTGTATGGAGGAGTGACCTGAAAGACCTGGAGAAGATCTGTATGGAAGAGTGACCTGAAAGAACTGGAGAAGATCTGTATGGAGGAGTGACCTGAAAGATCTGGAGAAGATCTGTATGGAGGAGTGACCTGAAAGACCTGGAGAAGATCTGTATGGAGGAGTGACCTGAAAGACCTGGAGAAGATCTGTATGGAAGCGTGACCTGGAAGATCTGGAGAAAATCTGTATGGAGGAATGACCTGAAAGATCTGAAGAAGATCTGTATGGAGGAGTGACCTGAAAGATCTGGAGAAGATCTGTATGGAGGAGTGACCTGAGAGATCTGGAGAAGATCTGTATGGGGGAGTGACCTGAAAGATCTGGAGAAGATCTGTATAGAAGAGTGACCTGAAAGATCTGAAGAAGATCTGTATGGAGGAGTGACCTAAAAGATCTGGAGAAAATCTGTATGGAGGAGTGAACTAGAAGATCTGGAGAAGATCTGTATGGAGGAGTGACCTGAAAGATCTGGAGAAGATCTGTATGGAGGAGTGACCTGAAAGACCTGGAGAAGATCTGTATGGAGTAGTGACCTGAAAGAACTGGAGAAGATCTGTATGGAGGAGTGACCTGAAAGATCTGGAGAAGATCTGTATGGAGGAGTGACCTAAAAGATCTGGAGAAGATCTGTATGAAGGAGTTGCCAAAATCCCTGCTGCAGTTTGTGCAAACCTGGTCAAGATCTACAGGAAATGTTCGACCTCTGTAACTGCAAACAAAGGTTTCTACCAAATATTAAGTTCTGCTTTTCTATTGTATCAAATACTTATTTCATGCAGTAAAATGTAAATTATTTATGTATAAATCCTACAATCCAATTTTCTGGATTGTTTTTTATTCTGTCACAATTGAAGTTACCTATGATAAAAATTACAGATTTCTCCATCTTTTGTAGGTGGGAAAACTTCTAAAATCGGCAGAGGATCAAATACTTATTTTCCCCACTGTGCAAGAGAAAAGAGACTATATAAATGATGTTTAAATATAGATGATATATAGGTAGTGTTCCAGTGTGGAGGATACACAGACGTTGTTTCTGTAGGAACAGTATATACGCAATGTCAGTGTGTACACTGTATACACCAATATTTTGCATTGTTTCTTTTCATCTATCCATGAGTCCAGAATACAATTGACGGTTCTATCCAGGGGTGGGGATGTACCGTTGGTGCAACCGGTGCAGCCGCACAGGGGTCCAAGAGGTTGGGGGCCCATATTTACCTCCAAAGCAGGTGGAATTGTGCATTATGAGGATTTAGGGACCCATATATTGTTCGTGCACTGGGGCCATCTGCTGCCCATGCCCGCTCCTGGTTGTATCCTACCTGCTAACCACTGAGTATCTGTGTGTCAATCTCCGCCAACTGGTATGGCAAATGGTCAATTATTAGGTGGCCTAAATTTTCTATATCTTGATTGTTCTTTATTTTCAAGGTGAATGGGGGAACAGATTTGCAGGTAGATGTTACAAATTTATGGTGTTTGTCAATAACGTTTATAGGGCAGATCAAAGTGCGCATGCACAGGAGATGGGAAAGGTCAAAGACCGCCCGCGCATGCGCACTACAATACTTTGTAGGGCAGATCAAAGTGCGCATGCACAGCAGATGGGAATGGTCAAAGACCGCCCGCGAATGCACATTACAATACTTTATAGGGTAGATCAAAGTGCGCATGCGCAGGAGCGCAACGGAGGACACTGCGTGGATGATGTAGGACGTATCATCCACATGAAGCAAGAAGGATGGTGATCGCAAGGATAGAGGAAGCGCCAGACCCGAGACCAGCGGACCGGACTGGACTGGACCGCCTCATAGGTGAGGAGATCGAAGGTTCCCTTCAATGGGCTGTGTCTTCCTTTCTCGAACCCTACATAATTTAATGAAGTCACACTCACACGTAGCTGTTAAAACGCTTCCTGTCGTAGTCATCAAATATCGGCCTCCAGGCGTAAATATTCACAACTCCGACAGCAATAGTGATCATCAGCATGAGGGTGAGCTTCACCATGTGGCTGACCTGAACCAACATGATGGTGGCGATCAGAGCTAAGACGGCAATGTAGCTGTAATATTTGGGGTTATCCACGCAGCCCCAATATTCGGAGGTCTGATCGGTGCTGTTGTAAGATGTGGAGTAGTACTGCAAACAGCTGAGCTGTGGAGAAAACACAAAGATACAATGTAATTTCACACGCAAAGATGTGGAACCGCTATGGGGCCGCTCTCGGGCCCCAGCGGGCATCAATGAGGACCCTTTACCAGACCCAACAAGCAAGGACATGGAGAATGAATCTTATCGAAAGTAGACAAGTGCCAAGTCCGGCACCAAAAGGAGGATCCCATGTAACTCTTTGGAGGGCATGAAAAATGTTGGTCTTCTGCAGAAAATCTGCTCTCTCTTACCATATCTACAATATCCGCCATTGTTAAAATAAAGATGGCCGACATCGCCCAAGTATTTCTCGCCCATCTAGTTCGGTCAATCCAAGTGGAAAAGGCAACCAACTTTTTGGGAAAAACCTATAAAATAAAGAAATAAAAGATAAAGGTCCTACAGCCAATTCTTCCACTTCATCTCCCCCCATACAGTCTGATCATCGCACACTATTAGAGTCGGGATTTTCCTCACATTCCAGCTTTACAATTTCTTACCCTGGGGAATATGGCTGCCAGCGAACAGATGGTCAAAACCAAGAGGAGGATTTCCCCAATCACAAACGTCACGTAGTTGGCGATCAATCTGAGAAGACAAGAAGAGGAGTATAGCGGATGATGAGGAGGAGGGATCGTCTGTAGGGTGAACCATGAGAGGAGTCCGGACATCACACATCACCCTGTCTCCTGCAGTGTGAGGGTCCCCCATATTATAATAGGCAATGTGGTGTGGCACTGTTATGGAGGTACTAAGGTTTTGTCACGGTGGCATCGTGTCTGCCACTATCATTTCAGAGTGATCTTTATTATGAGGACATAATGGATGTCACTGTAGTGGGGGCACTAAGGGTGTTATTATTAATGGGGCACTATGGATGTATTTGTAGTAGGGGCACTGTGGATGTCACTATTATAGGAGCACTAAGGATGTTATTATTGATGGAACACTATGGTTGTCTCTGTAGTGGGGGCACTGTGGATGTCACTGTTATGGGGGCAATAAGGATGTTATTATTAATGGGGCACTATGGATGTCTCTGTAGTGGGGGCACTAAGGATGTTGTTAATAGAGCACTATGGATGTATTTGTAGTGGGGGCACTGTGAATGTCACTGTTATGGGGGCACTAAGGATGTTATTAATAGGGTACTATGGATGTCTCAATAGTGGGGGCACTTTGGAAGTCACTGTTATGGGGGCACTAAGGATGTTATTATTAAGGGGGCACTATGAATGTCTCTGTAGTGGGGGCACTTTGGATGTCACTTATGGGGCACTAAGGATGTTATTAATGGGGCACCATGGATGTCTCAATAGTGCGTGCACTTTGGATGTTAAGGGTGCTTTACACGCTGTGACATCGCTAGCGATCATGTTAGCGATATAACACGCCAGATCGCACATACGATTTGCCGAGATCGCACATGTGACCGGCGCTATAAAAATCCCCAATGTGCGATCTCGGCAAATCTTATCTGCGATCTGGCGTGTCACATCGCTAACGAGATTACTAGGGATGTCGCAGCGTGTAAAGCACCCTTTACTTTTATGGGGCACTAAGGATGTTATTATTAATAGGGCACAATGGATTTCTTTGTAGTGGGGCACTAAAGAGGACACCGTTATGGGGCACTAAGGATGTTATTAATAGGGCACTCTGGATGTCTCTATAGTGGGTGCACAATGACTATCACTATTATTATAGGTTCACTGTGGATATCACTGTTATTAGGGGGCATTGTGGATTTCATTGTTACGGGACCACTGTGGATATCACTGTTCTTATGGGGGCTTTGTGTATTTCACTGTTATGGATGGACAATGACTATCACTGTTATGAGGACATTGTGGATGCTACTATTATGGGGGCACTGTGGCTGGGGAACACTGTTATAGGTGTACAATGACTGTCACTGTTAAATGGGCAATGTGGATGCCACTGTTATGGGGGCACTATGACTGTAAGTGTTATAGGTGTACAATGACTATCACTGGATGCAGCATGTCCTCCCCTGCGGGGCAGGAGTGCTCTCCGCAGGAGTCCGCAGCGGTCCGTGCCCACCATCAGGGTTCGTGCCGCTGTGGTCCCTCTCTCTGCTCTCCCACTGATCGTTGGCACGCAGCCTTATGCAAACTGTGATATCTAGCAGGTAGGTGAGAATATTACTCTATGAGCCAATGCTGCCTTCCCTCAGCAGAGGGCAACAGTGAGCATAGGATGAAGCTCCTCCCAGTGTAGGGACATTGTCCATCATGGTGACAACATAAGAAGGGCTAGAAAAGCCATTTGTTAATAATATCTGCATCATGTAACTTAAGAACAAATACTACATCACGAATGTTAATATGAACTGTGGCTGGACATGCCCTTTAAGAAGTCAATCATTCACAATGGTGCATGGACTCACATGGGGTCTATCAGCATCTGGACCACAGCCGTGAAGAGGAGGACCACACAAGAGCAGCTGAATGCCGCGCCGCTCTGCTTCTCTTTCTCCACTGAGAAGCGCGTTTCCATCTCCGGGTTAATGAACCTCATGGACAGGCGGTAGGTGTACTTCCCTTTCAGGCTAAAAAGAAAGAAAAAAGGCCAAGTTTTTTGATTTGTCAATGACAGCTGCTTCACCGATGCCTCCACTCTGTGCCAGTCATTGCACAGGTTACCCATCCACTACAGAGTACATTAAAAACGTATCAAATTACCAAAAAAAAAATTAATGCCAGCACATCTTTGAATTAAAATGTGGAAAAGTCGTCTTCTTTATTAGGACATAAGTTAAAAGACATCATAAGTCTTTTAACTTATGTCCTAATAAAGAAGACGACTTTTTCACATTTTAATTCAAAGATGTGCTGGCATTCATTTTTTTTTTTTGGTCATTTGATACGTTTTTAATGTACTCTGTAGTGGATGGGTAACCAGTGCAATGACTGGCACAGAGTGGAGGCATCGGTGAAGCGGCTGGAAAGAAATACAAACCTGGCTGCTGAAATTCAAGATGGATTGGCGGGGTTGGGGGTTAATAAGAGGGAGACTGAGTAGTACAGAGTTGTAGTAGTCCAGACGAGAATGAATAAGAGAGTATTTGCAGTTTCGAAGGTGAGAAAAGATATGTTAAGCAATTATTACTCTGCCCCGGCGGAGCGACTATTGGTCTAGTTTGTGTTTGTGTGATCTGTAGGGGTATACAGAGAAGAAGTAGGGCCAAAAGTTTCCTAAAAAAACATTTACAGTGTCAAGTCAGTACTACATAAGCCCTGAACATTTATTCTATGTATGTTAAGCACTTATTTCTCCGCCCCTGCGGAGCGACTAAAAATCTGCTTTATGTTCATGTCATCGGTAGGGGTGTACAAAGAAGAAGGAGGGACAAAAGTCTTCCAAAAAAAGCCTTTACAGTGTCAGGTCAGCACTACATAAGCTCTGCACATTTATTCTATGTATGTTAAGCGTTTATTTCCCCGCCCCTGAGGAGCAATTAATAGTTTGCTTTGTAGTTGTGTCATCAGTAGGAGTGCACAAAGAAGGAGGGCCGAAAGTCTATCAAAAAACCTTTAGTGTCAGGGCAGTACTACATAAGCACAGCAAGTTTATTATACATATGGTAAGCACTTTATTCTCCACCCCTGAGGAGTGACTAATGGTCTACTTTGCGTTTGTGTCATTAGTAGGGGTGTACAGAGAAGAAGGAGGGCCAAATTTCTCCAAAAAAACATTTACAGTATCAAGTCAGTACTACATAAGCCCAACACAGTTATTATATGTATATTAAGAGTTTATTTCCCCGCCCCTGCGGAGCGACTAATGGTTTACTTTGTGTTTATGTCATCAGAAGGGGTATACAGAGAAGAAGGAGGGCCAAAAGCCCACCAAAAAAAACATTACAGTGTCAGGTCAGTACTACATAAGCCTAACACAGTTATTATATGTATATTAAGTGTTTATTTCCCCGCCCCTGCGGAGCGACTAATAATTTACTTTGTGTTTGTGTCATCAGAAGGGGTAGACAGAGAAGAAGGAGGGCCAAAAGCCCACCAAAAAAAACCATTACAGTGTCAAGTCAGTACTACATAAGCCCAACACCGTTATTATATGTATATTAAGCGTTTATCTCCCCGCCCCTGCGGAGCGACTAATGGTTTACTTTGTGTTTATGTCATCAGAAGGGGTAGACAGAGAAGAAGGAGGGCCAAAAGCCCACCAAAAAAAACATTACAGTGTCAGGTCAGTACTACATAAGCCCAACATCTTTATTATATGTATATTAAGCGTTTATTTCCTCACCCCTGCGGAGCGACTAATGGTTTACTTTGTGTTTGTGTCATCAGAAAGGGTATACAGAGAAGAAGGAGGGCCAAAAGCCCACCAAAAAAAACTTTTCCGCGTCAGGCCAGTCCTACATAAGCTCAGCATGTTTATTATATGTATATTAGGCACTTATATCTCCGCCCCTGCGGAGCAACTAATGGTCTACTTTGCGTTTGTGTCATTAATAGGGCTGCACAAAGACGAAGGAGGGTCAGAAAGCAAAGATAACTATTTGTCCAGGTCACATCCCTTTGTTTTTGCACAGGTTATTATAAAAGGGGATGGGACCAACAATATTAGTCACCAGGTTTGCTGCAAATCTTCATTTTGTGTTGTGGAAGTGCATCTGAGGGTCAGTTAGTTCAAGGATTAATAAGGTGTTGCCCAAGGTAGATCACCCCCATTAATATAAATAGCCAGCCCCCTTTTTGGAGTAAGGGTCTGCGCGGCAGGGGAATGGCTGAACTCGCAGTGGTGACTCACACTTGCACAGTCTCTCTCTCCAGCAAGGCTTCATTCAGCAGTTTGTTCAGCTCCTGCTCATTCTGCTGAGCGTCAATGACTCTCTCGGCCAAGTCTCTCAAGCGGAGGCGTCTGCGTGGGTTGGGGAAAGATGGGTTCACCACCTGTGATGAGAAGGGGAGCAAATAAGGAATTAATGTGATGCTGAGCAGCATTGCTGCATCATCCCTCACCCCCCGACGCTACACATATCCCAAATGCTGCATTCGATGACATACACTGTGTGCAGAATTATTAGGCAAATGAGTATTGTGATCACATGATAATTTTTATACATGTTGTCCTACACCAAGCTGTATAGGCTGAGAGCCAACCACCAATGAAGTAACTCAGGTGATGTGCATCTCTGTAATGAGGAGGGGTGCGGTGTAATGACCTCAACACCCTATATAAGGGGTGCTTAATTATTAGGCAGCTTCCTGTGGGTCAGAAGAGAGATTTGACGGGCTCTGAAAAGTCCAAAATTGTGAGCTGTCTTGCAGAGGGATGCAGCTGTCTTGAAATTGCCAAACATTTGAAGTTTGATCACCGAACAATCAAGCGTTTCATGGCAAATAACCAACAGGGTCGCATGCAGCGTGCTGGGCAAAAAAGGCGCAAAATAACTGCCCATGAATTGAGGAAAATCAAGCGTGAAGCTGCCAAGATGCCATTTGCCACCAGTTTGGCCATATTTCAGAGCTGCAATGTTACTGGAGTATCCAAAAGCAGAAGGTGTGCCATACTCAGGGACATGGCCAAGGTAAGGAAGACTGAAAAACCACCGCCTCTGAACAAGAAACATAAGATAAAACGTCAAGACTGGGCCAAGAAATATCTGAAGACTGATTTTTCAAAGGTTTTATGGACTGATGAAATGAGAGTGACTCTTGATGGGCAGATGGATGGGCCAGAGGCTGGATCAGTAAAGGGCAGAGAGCTCCACTCCGACTCAGACGCCAGCAAGGTGGAGGTGGGCACTGGTATGGGCTGGTATCATCAAAGATCAACTTGTGGGGCCTTTTTGGGTTGAGGATGGAGTGAAGCTCAACTCCCAGACCTACTGCCAGTTTCTGGAAGACAACTTCTTCAAGCAGTGGTACAGGAAGAAGTCGGTATCGTTGAAGAAAAACATGATTTTCATGCAGGACAATGCTCCATCACATGCATCCAACTACTCCACAGCGTGGCTGGCCAGTAAAGGTCTAAAAGATGAAAAAATAATGACATGGCCCCCTTGTTCACCTGATCTGAACCCCATAGAGAACCTGTGGTCCCTCATAAAATGTAAGATCTACAGGGAGGGAAAACAGTCCACCTCTGGGAGCAGTGTCTGGAGGCTGTGGTGGCTGCTGCGTGCAATGTTGATTGTAAACAGATCAAGCAATGACAGAATCTATGGATGGTCGGCTGCTGAGCGTCATCAGAAAGAAAGGGGGCTATATTGGCCACTCATTTTTTGGGTTTTGTTTTTGCATGTCAGAAATGTTTATTTCTACATTTTGTGCAGTTATATTGGTTTACCTGGTGAAAATAAACAAGTGAGGTGGGAATAGATTTGGTTTTTATTAAGTTGCCTAATAATTCTGCACAGTAATAGTTACCTGCAAAACAGAATCCTCCTAAGATAGCCAAATCTAAAAAACCCCACTCCAACTTTCAAAAATATTAAGCTTTGATATGTAGGAGTCTTTTAAGTTGATTGAGAACATATATATATAAAACAGCTTAGATTTTTTTTGCAGATTGCAGTTGTAAGAGGATCCTGCAGAGGGCGCCGCAGCAGAAGGGACTGCTCCATGTGTCACACATAACAGGCAACAACGGGAAATGTGACTTGATTGCCTGGGATCTGACACCGTCAGCCATATTACTGAGCACGAATCACACTGGGTACTGTTATTTATATCACTGATGAGCCAGGATTTTCTGCAAATTTGCAGAATATGTGCGGATCCTAAAATTGCAGGATCATTGAAAATTCAGGGTTTGTTTCTGCTCCTAATTAGAAGACACAGGAAGTGATCGAGAGGGTTCGAGATTTTCCTAATGTATTCTCAGGGCTGTCAACCTGGGAAAGGCATTCACACAGTGATACTGGAGCAGCGGGTCACAGCAGCACTGGAGCAGCGGGACACGGCAGCACTGGAGCAGCGGGACACGGCAGCACTGGAGCAGCGGGACACGGCAGCACTGGAGCAGCGGGACACGGCAGCACTGGAGCAGCGGGACACGGCAGCACTGGAGCAGCGGGACACGGCAGCACTGGAGCAGCGGGACACGGCAGCACTGGAGCAGCGGGACACAGCAGCACTGGAGCAGCGGGTCACAGCAGCACTGGAGCAGCGGGTCACAGCAGCAGTGGAGCAGCGGGTCAGAGCAGCAGTGGAGCAGCAGGTCACAGCAGCACTAGAGCAGCGGGTCACAACAGCACTGAAGCAGCGCGTCACAGCAGCACTGAAGCAGCAGGTCACAGCAGCACTGAAGCAGCAGGTCACAGCAGCATTAGAGCAGCAGATCACAGCAGCAGTGGAGCAGCAGATCACAGCAGCAGTGGAGCAGGAGATCACAGCAGCAGTGGAGCAGCAGGTCACAACAGCAGTGGAGTAGCGGGTCACAGCAGTACTACAGCAGCATGTCACAGCAACAGTGGAGCAGTGGGTCACAGATGTAGTGGAGCAGCAGGTCACAGCAGCACTACGAGGGGCTGCTGATAAGTCTTTGGCTTTGTGATCTTTTTTGTTTCTGTGGTAACGAATGTAACATCACATGAAAGCCTTATGTGTCTTATATTTTCAAAATATGTTTGTCGCTTATGGCAACAGTGTTCTACGCACACGGGAAAACAAAATGGCGGAGTCTAATGCGATATTCACAGCAACTGAGAGCAGAGGAGTGATAAAATTCTTGTTTCTGCAAGGAAAGTCTGTGAAGGATATTCATGGTGATATGTCGCAGACATTGGGGGATCAATGCCCTTCCACAGTTAGGAAATAGGTTGCCAAATATAAAACGGGCCACTTCAGCACCAATGATGAGGAATGTCCTGGACGTCCGAGAGTGGTTGTTGTTCCGGAGATCGTCGATGCTGTCCACAACCTCATACTGGAGAATCCAAGAATTTCAGCTAAAGCAATAGTAGACATCATGGGGATTTCCCGTGAACGTGTTTGTGTCATTATCCATGAATATTTGGACATGAGGGAGCCATCTGCAAAGTGGGTCCCCAAATGTCTGACAACCGATCAGAGAAGCTGCGAGTGACAACTTCCCGGTCCATTTGTCAGCATTTCCGGACTGATAAGAACGTCCTAGAGCGACTGGTCACTATGGATGAGACCTGGATTTATTTGTATGACCCTGAAAACAAGGAGCAGTCAAAAGAGTGGAGGCACAGTGGTTCTCCTCATCCAAAGAAGTTCAGGGGGCAAAAATCAGCCACTAAGGTGATGGCGTCTGTGTTCTGGGATAAAGAGGGTGCTGCTAGTGGACTACCTTTCAAAGGGTTCCACCATCAATGCAAGCTATTACATTGAACTTCTGGACCAATTGAAGGCAGCTCTGAAGGTCAAAAGGCACGGCAAGACAACACCTCCGCTCACACTGCACAAGCGACCACAGCAAAACTGGCAGAGCTGGGCTTCCAGCTGGTGACCACCCACCTTATTCACCAGATCTACCTCCCTCCAACTATCATCTGTTTCCACACCTGAAGAAACACCTCAAGGTACCAAATTTCACACTATTTCTGATGCTATGGCTGCTACGGATGCCTGGTTTGAGGCACAACCGAAATCCTTCTTTTTGCTAGGCTTACAGAACGTGGAATACCGATATAAGAAGTGTGTTGTTATCAGTGGAATAAATGGAAAGTTTCATCATCCTATCTCGTTTCTTTCTGGGTAAAGCCAAAGACTTATCAGCAGCCCCTTGTAGAGCAGCAGTGGAGCAGCAGGTCACAACAGACCCTTATTTTAATATACACGTGCCAGATTAGGCCCCTATATATCAATATCAGACCTCAAACTACACCCCTAAATTAGTTTCAGACAATTGAAATGTAGTCATATCCTCTAAATAATATCAGCACCCCTGAATAAATAGAGCTATAAACTAATTTAAGACCCCAAGTCAGGCCCCTCCACATGTATTCAGACCCCAGACTAGACCATTACATTCATTTCAGACTCTCGACCAGACCCGTGAGACGTACTTAAACCCTAAGGGCCGGCTCCCTAAATATATACAGAGCTGCTAACTGAATATAAGATCCAAAAATCCAGGCCCCTCTAAATGTAATCAAACCCTAATGTTCTTAATATATTCACAATC
This sequence comes from Anomaloglossus baeobatrachus, assembly GCF_048569485.1. NCBI lineage: Eukaryota > Metazoa > Chordata > Amphibia > Anura > Aromobatidae > Anomaloglossus > Anomaloglossus baeobatrachus. Next base: position 678,281,125 of record NC_134355.1, read on the forward strand.
TCTAAATGATCAGACATTTAACTAAATATATTCTGACCCCAGACCTAACTTAATAATAATAATAATAATAATAATAAATATTATTATTAATATTATTATCAATATTATTATTATTTATTCTTAATATTATTTATTAATTAATAATTACTTTAGTTATTTAATTAATAATTAAACATCATTAATTATTAAGAATAAACCACAAAATTAATTTTAAAAAAGTTGTCCACTTACCAAAACCGATTTTTTTTTTTTCTGATAAATCTTGCTAATATGTGCCCCTCAACACATCTATTATGTGTTTTCAGCAAAATTAGCTTTTATTGTGCACTAGCAGCACACGGTCATTGCTGGCTCCAGCTCTGATGGGGTTAATCTCTCCTCTGACTTCCTGTGTTCAGTTCCTACAAGTCCCAGAATTCTTTGTGGCTCTAGGGCGGTGTCTGGCTTATCTAACACACCCACTGTGTCTAATACACCCACTCTGCTCCCACCCAAACCCTCCTCCCTGCCTCTTCCCTGTGGATGCACTGAGATCAATCATACAGACAGCAGCAGCTCTACACAGCCAGGGGAAGAAAGTGTGTGTGTGTGTATATACAGTGTGTGTGTATATACAGTGTGTGTGCGTATATACAGTGTGTGTATATACAGTGTGTGTGTATATACAGTGTATGTGTGTATATACAGTGTGTGTGTATATACAGTGTGTGTGTGTATATACAGTGTGTGTGCGTATATACAGTGTATGTGTATATATACAGTGTGTATGTGTGTATGTCATACTCACCTGTCTGCAGGGTCCCGGTGCCATGCCTGCTTCCAGCCCCTGTCCCGGTCCCGTCGCTCTGGCTGTGTGCAGTCTCCCCGGGGCACGTACGAAGCTTGCAGGACCTGGCGGTGGATCACCTGATTCAGTCACCTGACGCATCAGCTGATCGATTCTCGTGGTGTCGCCAGCTTCTTCGCGCCCGGCTATCAGCTGATCCTGCCGTCAGGGGACTTCATCAGCTGATTACCGGCAGCTCCTTGCAGTGATGGGACAGGATCAGACTCTCATCCGATTGCTGCAGGAGCTGCCGGTAATCAGCACAGACGTGAGTATTTATTTATTTATTTATTTTTTTGCATTGATGCTTCAGCTGATTGTATAATCGGCTTTTATACAATCAGCTGATGTGTCATGTGATTCACGTAGTTTAACCTGACACATCATCTGATCGCTTTGCCTTCCAGCAAACCGATCAGATGATATTGGATCCTGTTTGGACGGCGCGGGACCCTAACCCAGGATTACTGCGGAGGGGGGTTTATTTCAATAAAGATGGAGTCACTAATTGTGTTGTGTTTTATTTCTAATAAAAATATTTTTCTGTGTGTTGTTTTTTTTTTTATCATTACTAGAAATTCATGGTGGCCATGTCTAATATTGGCGTGACACCATGAATTTCGGGCTTAGGGCCAGCTGATAATATACAGCTAGCCCTAACTCCATTATTACCTAGCTAGCCACCCGGCATCAGGGCAGCTGGAAGAGTTGGATACAGCTCCAGAAGATGGCGCTTCTATGAAAGCGCCATTTTCTGGGGTGGCTGCGGACTGCAATTCGCAGTGGGGGTGCCCAGAAAGCTTGGGCACTCTTCACTGTGGATTCCAATCCCCAGCTGCCTAGTTGTACCCGGCTGGACACTAAAATTAGGCGAAGCTCACGTCATTTTTTTTTAAATTATTTCATGAAATTCATGAAATAATTAAAAAAAAAGGGCTTCTCTATATTTTTGGTTCCCAGCCGGGTACAAATAGGCAGCTGGGGGTTGGGGGCAGCCCGTACCTGCCTGCTGTACCCGGCTAGCATACAAAAATATGGCGAAGCCCATGTCATTTTTTTTTTCTTTTTGGGTAAAAAACTGCATACAGTCCTGGATGCAGGATGCTGAGCCTTGTAGTTCTGCAGCTGCTGTCTGCTCTCCTGCATACACTAGTGAATAGAGGATGCTGAGCCTTGTAGTTCTGAAGCTGCTGTCTGCTCTCCTGCATACAATGAACATTTTGAATAAGGAAATGACATCAGAACTTTTTTTTTTTTTCATCAACAATCTTTAATGGCATTGTGCACTGATTAAAAACGCAGTGAGCAAAAACGCAGCAAAAAAGGCACCAAATCGCGGCAAAAACGTGACATGCAGCACCGCAGGTGACAGAGCAGAGCAAGTTGGTGACATGCTCTGCTCTGACACATAGTGTGCTGCATGTCACTGTATCCACTCTGGGACTTGTTGTGCAGGTGACCGGATGATACATGTCACTAACTGCCCCACTCTGTGATTTCTGCTGCATAGTACCAACTGTATACACTCTCACCTGCACAACAAGTCCCATAGTGGAGACAGTTAGTGACATGTAGCATCCGGTCACCTGCACAACAAGTGCCAGAGTAGAGAAAGATAGTGACATGCAGCACACTATGTGTCAGAGCAGAGCATGTCACTGTCTCCACTCCGCTGACCTCACAGCCCGTACACGCTGCGATGGATGCAGGGGGACACAGAACAAGTAATCGGCCGACACTGGAGTCATCTGATTACTTGGGATGAATTGAGCAGTAAAATGCTCTGGTGCTCGATGGGCGAAGCCCATGCCGATTTTTTTTTAAAAAAAATTCATTAAAAATAAAAAAACAAAAAAAATCACATTGTTTGTGGGCTCCCGCTGCATTTTCTATTGCTAAGGGTAACCAAAGCAGCTACTGGCTGCTAACCCCCGCTGCTTGGTGTTACTTTCACTGGCAATAGAAATGCAGGGAAGCATTTTTTTTTTTATAAAGGTTTTTCCCTGAAAACGTTTTTAAGAAAATGACGTGGGCTTCGCCATATTTTTGTATGCTAGCCAGGTACAGCAGGCAGCTACGGGCTGCCCCCAACCCCCAGCTGCCTAGTTGTACCCGGCTGGGAACCAAAAATATACAGAAGCCCTTTTTTTTTAATTATTTCATGAATTTCATGAAATAATTTAAAAAAAAAATGACGTGAGCTTCGCCTACTTTTAGTGTCCAGCCGGGTACAACTAGGCAGCTGGGGATTGGAATCCACAGTGAAGGGTGCCCAAGCTTTCTGGGCACCCCCACTGCGAATTGCAGTCCGCAGCCACCCCAGAAAATGGCGCTTTCATAGAAGCGCCATCTTCAGGCGCTGTATCCAACTCTTCCAGTGGCCCTGGTGGCAGGTGGCACGCTGGGTAATAAGGGGTTAATACCAGCTATGTTTTACCAGCTGGTATAAAGCCCGAGATTCTTAATGTCAGGCCAAGTTTAACCTGGCCATTAAGAATCTCCAACAAAGGGTTTTAAAAATAAAAAAGACATCACACAGAGAAAAATACTTTATTAGAAATAAATACACAGACACAGTAGGGACTCCATGTTTATTACTCCCTCTCACCCCTCCACGATGGAGAGATTTCTGTACTGACCATGCCAGGAGAGAGCGAGGAAAAGAGAGCGAGCGGGGGGGAGAAGAGAGAGCGAGCGGGGGGGAGAAGAGAGAGCGAGCGGGGGGGAGAAGAGAGAGCGAGCGGGGGGGGGAAGAGAGAGCGAGCGGGGGGGGGAGAAGAGAGAGCGAGCGGGGGAGAAGAGAGCGAGCGGGGGAGAAGAGAGCAAGGGGGGAGAAGAGAGCGAGGGGGGGAGAAGAGAGAGAGGGGGGGAGAAGAGAGAGAGGGGGGGGAGAAGAGAGGGGGGGAGAAGAGAGAGAGGGGGGAGAAGAGAGAGAGAGGGGGGAGAAGAGAGAGAGAGGGGGGAGAAGAGAGAGAGAGGGGGGAGAAGAGAGAGAGAGGGGGGAGAAGAGAGAGAGAGGGGGGAGAAGAGAGAGAGGGGGGGAGAAGAGAGTGGGGAAAGAAGAGGGGGGGGCAGAGGTGCTCTGTCACCAACTGTCTCCACTCTGTGACTTGTGGTGCAGGTGACAGAGTGCAGACAGTTGCTCCCATGCAGCAGGACAGATGGCAGAGCACAGCGGTGACATGCCTGTCAGTGTCTTGCTGCTGGGAGGAGCAGAAGATCACACTGCCCGACACCGGCCGCTCTCCTGACATCGCAGCAGAGCGGGCGGGTGGACAGTGTGATCACATACTTACGTGCAGGGGGGGATTCAGCTGAAGAACCCCCCCCTGTACTGCACACTGGCGCCCCGTGCCTCACCATCTGCAGGACGCTTCCGGCTCCACACTGACTTCCTCCGGCTCCTCCCCTCGATACTGGGCTGTGACGTGCGGTAGTCACCGCCCACAGCCCTGTCACTCAATCTGAGTGGCGCCGGCATCCTGTGACGTACCCGTCTTGTTTGAGAGCCCGGAAATGCCGGGACGTCAGAGGATGCCGGCGGCCACAGCTCCAGGGGGTCATGTGACCGGCACTGAGCGTGCAGGATAGCGCCGCTCAGTGCCAGAAATGGAAATACAAGCCAATGGAGAAGACGCCTAGAAAGGTAAGTATAACTCCTACAGAAAATGGGTGAACCACCCCTTTAAACTCCAGACAAGACTCCTACATAATATCAGACGACAGACCAATCCCCCTAAATACATACAGAGCCCCTAAATTAATGTAAGACTCCAGCCAGGGCCCCTCTAAATGTATTAAACAAACCCCACAAGACCCTATAAATCTATTTGGACCCTAGACTAGAACCCATAATTTATTTTGGACCCCACACCCTCTTAAAGGGGCATGCCCATCTCCAAAATCCTATCCCAATATGCAGTTAGGTGTAATGATAATAGTAATATTAGCAAATACCTCCAATTAGAAATGTAGTATAGTTCTCCTGATTAGCTATGTGCTTACCTCATGTGCAGGGCATTGCAGTAGCTTAGGTATCCATGGCTACAACCCCGAACAACTAACTGACTGTCACTATATGAGTGGATGTAACCATGGATACCTAAGCTGCAATGCCCTGCACATGAGGTAAGGCACCTTTTTCGCACTTTTCAGTATCTCTGATTGCTGCCAGTGAATGGCAATATCTATTGTTTCCTAGTCCTAGTCAGACAACTGCTTGCTTTTCCCCACAGATCATATTTGACAGTGCTCCTTGGAGATGCCCAGCTTCCTATATACTTAAATAATGAAGGAACTCCCATATGTGTCCCTCCCAAGTGTAAGGAATTAGTGTTGGGGGCAGTTCCGACCGTCAGGTCCCCACAATCAAACATTTACAGCATATCCTACTGAAAGCTGCGATGGTGACTTACTCTGGTGTCCAGCTCCTCGTTCTCGTCCGGGGTGGTGCAGGTCGTGTGGATGCTGCCGTTACACTCCTTGGTGTTGATCAGTTGTGGGGAGTTTCCATGGGACGACGTCAGCGAAAGCTTCTGGACAGAGCGAAAAAGGGGGAAAAAGTACAAAACTTACTTATCAGCCCAGTAAGCCCCACCCATTGTTTATCCAAACCACGCCCCTGAGGAGCCCAACCATCATCAGGACTAGTACAACTGCTCTGAAGGTTAGATGCAGAAAAAATTGCCAGATTTAATATATAAAGCTGAGTGTATGTGCGCATTTGTGTGTGTGTGTGTATGTATGTATGTGTGTATGTGTGTGTGTGTATGTATGTGTGTGTGTGTATGTGTATGTATGTATGTATGTGTGTGTGTGTATGTATGTGTGTGTGTGTATGTGTATGTATGTATGTATGTGTGTGTGTGTATGTATGTGTGTATATGTGTGTGTATGTGTGTATGTGTGTGTGTGTATGTATGTGTGTGTGTGTATGTGTATGTATGTATGTGTGTGTGTATGTATGTGTGTATGTGTGTGTGTGTGTATGTGTGTGTCTTTGTGTGTATGTATGTATGTATGTATGTATGTATGTGTGTGTGTGTAGCATCGCATTTACAATCACGAAATTTTGCACAGACGCCTCATGTGACTCAGGGAACGTCATAGACTATGTTTTGATGGGAAAACTTAACCCCGTGCTTTACAGTTATTCTTCAAAAAACTTGCCTCCATTAAAGTCAATGGAGCTGGGAGCTACAGGTCATTAATAGGAGCTGTGATTGGTTGCTATAGGAACGAAGGACATTCGTCGTATAAGAAGCTTATATGTGAGGTAATATGATGTCGGTGGAGAGACGGATAGAGAGAGAGTGACAGGAAGAAATAGAGAGAGACAGAGCAAGAGACAGAGAGAGAGAGAGAGAGAAACAGAGAGACAGACAAACAAAAGAGACAGGAAAAAAGACAGACAGGGAAAGAGGCAGACAGTGAAAGAGACAGACAGAGAGACAGACAAACAGGGAAAGAGACAGACAGGGAAAGAGACAAACAGGGAAAGAGACAGACAGAAGCAGACAGACAGAGACAGATAGGGAAAGATACAGACAGACAAGGAACAAAAGATAGGGAAAGATACAGAGACACAGGGAAAGAGACAGACAGGGAAAGAGGCAGACAGTGAAAGAGACAGACAGAGAAAGAGACAGACAGAGAAAGAGACAAACATGGAAAGAGATAAACAGGGAAAGAGGCAGACAGAAGCAGACAGACAAAGACAGATAGGGAAAGATACTGAGAGACAGGGAAAGAGACAGACAGGGAAAGAGACAGACAGAGAAAGAGACAGACAGAGAAAGAGACAGACAGAGAACAAGACAGACAGAGAACGAGACAGACAGAGAAAGAGACAGACAGAGAAAGAGACAGACAGAGAAAGAGACAGACAGAGAAAGAGACAGATAGGGAAAGATACAGACAGAGACAGACAGGAAATTATACTGTCAAAGAGACAGACAGACAAAACGTCAGACAGAGAGATAGAGAAATAGATAGACAGACAGGGAAAGAAACAGACAGACACACAAAGACAGACAGACACACAGACAGATAGAGAGAGACAGGCACACAGACAGACAGACAGAGACAGACCGGGAAAGAGACAGACAGAGACAGACAGAGAGATACAGAGACAGACATAGAGAAACAGAGAGATAGAGAGAGATACAGACAGAGATTGGGAGAGTTGGAGAGAGACAGTTACTATCCCGGGCAATGCCGGGTGCTACAGCTAGTGTAATTATATCTTTCTTTTTCGCTCTATTGGGAGACCCAGACAATTGGGTGTATAGGCTATGCCTCCGGAGGCCGCACAAAGTACTACACTTAAAAGTGTTAGGCCCCTCCCCTTCTGCCTATACACCCCCCGTGCTCCCACGGGCTCCTCAGTTTTCTGCTTTGTGCGAAGGAGGTCAGACACGCACAGCACAGCTCCACAGATTAGTCAGCAGCAGCTGCTGACTATGTCGGATGGAAGAAAAGTGGGCCCATATAGGGCCCCCAGCATGCTCCCTTCTCACCCCACTCTTGTCGGCGGTGTTGTTAAGGTTGAGGTACCCATTGCGGGTACGGAGGCTGGAGCCCACATGCTGTTTTTCCTTCCCCATCCCCCTTAGGGCTCTGGGCGAAGTGGGATCTCATCGGTCTCCAGGCACTGAGACCGTGCTTCATCCACAACTCCTGTGGAGCCTGATGGATAGGAGCCGATACCATTCAGGGACATGGCCCTGCATCTTGGAGGTATTCTGTATCCCTGTGGGGATCGCGCACGGCATCACCTCAGCTTTGCTGGGTGTGCTAGTGCACCGGGGACCGCGGCGCTGACCGGGTCTATATGTGCCATTACACACTCAGCGTCGCTGAGTGTGTTTATATGTAAGGGCTACCGCACTAACCGCCGCTGCCATGGGACACTGCGGCGCGGCTGGGACTTGTAGTTCGCCGGGGACTTTCACGCCGGCCGCGCTTTTACGGCGGCCGCGTTTATTACTAGAGTCCCCGGCTTCCTTGCGGCCTAGTTTACTTTTCTCCCGCCCTCAGCCCTGACAGGCAGGGGGAAGGGCGGGACGCTGCACGGAGCGAGCAGCTCTGAGGGCTGGAGCATGATTTACATACTCCACCCCCCTCACTGTGCACGGTGTGAGCACCAGTTCGCGCTCTTTCTCGGCCACGCCCACAGCTCCCTCATCTTGTCAGGACGCCGCAGCCATTCCTGTCAGCTCCACCGACGCTGCAGAAGAGGGACAAGTCCTGGGAGACCCAGACACGGTCTCTGGTGGCCTCACAACCGCTTTAGGCGGCTGGTAAGCAGCACCTGTGGTGCGAACCCCATGGTGCTGTAGTGTATTGGTACATTATTTGTGTATCGTATATACTTTACACTGTATGAGCACAGTTCATTCTGGCTATATACCCTTTTGTGTAACTCAAGGAAAACTATAGCATGGCGCCCACAAAAGGCAGGGGTGCCAAAACACAGGCTTATTATGCTGCCTGCGCCGCATGTAAGACCTCGCTACCGGCAGGTTCCACTGACCCTCATTGTGTGCAGTGTTCGACCCCTGTGCCACTTCTTCAGCCGGAGCCTATGCTAAGAGGGGCCCAGGGGGAGCCACCTGTTGACACTGTCCAGGTGACGGGGACTGAGTTTGCTAAACTCTCTGAGACTATGGCTAAGATACTAGAAGCCTTGCAGTCCAGGCCGGTATCTCAGCAACGGGACTCTGTTGAATCGTTGTTCCCGGGCCCCCCTCAGTTGGACCAACAATGTCCTCCCGGGGTATCTCCTGCATCCCAGTCTGAGGGTTCTGACTTAGACCCCAGCCCCAGATCGACTAAGCGGGCTCGCTTAGAATTTCCCTCGACATCATATTGTTTAGGGTCTCAGCGGGGGGAATCTTTGGTTGATGATGCGGAGACAGCTGATCAGGATTCTGATCCTGAGAGCGCTCTCAATCTTAATACTCCAGACGGGGACGCCATAGTAAACGATCTTATTGCGTCCATCCATCAGTTGCTGGATATTTCTCCCTCAGCCCCTCCGGCGGAGGAGTCAGCTTCTCAGCAGGAGAAATTTCGTTTCAGGTTTCCCAAGCGGACACAGAGTATGTTTCTAGACCACTCTGATTTCAGAGAGGCAATCCAGAATCACCATGCTTGTCCAGATAAGCGTTTTTCTAAGCGCCTTAAGGATACACGTTATCCTTTCCCCCCGGACGTGGTTAAAGGTTGGACTCAATGTCCCAAAGTGGATCCTCCAATCTCCAGACTGGCGGCTAGGTCCATACTTGCAGTGGAAGATGGGGCCTCGCTCAAAGATGCCACTGACAGGCAGATGGAGCTCTGGTTGAAATCCATCTATGAAGCTATCGGAGCTTCTTTTGCCCCAGCATTCGCAGCCGTATGGGCGCTGCAAGCTATCTCAGCAGGTCAAGCGCAAATTGAAGCAGCCACATGCACGGCCGCGCCACAAGTGGCATCCATTACCACCCAGACCTCGGCAATTGCGTCTTACGCTATTAATGCTGTCCTGGACTCTGTGAGCCGTACGGCGGTGGCGACCGCCAATTCGGTGGTACTCCGCAGGGCCTTGTGGCTACGGGAATGGAAGGCAGATTCGGCTTCCAAAAAGCGCTTAACCAGTTTGCCAATTTCTGGCGACAGGCTGTTTGGCGAGCGTCTGGATGAAATCATCAAACAATCCAAGGGAAAGGATACATCCTTACCCCAGCCCAAACAGAACACTCCCCAACAGAGGAGAGGGCAGTCGAGGTTTCGGTCCTTTCGCGGCGCGGGCAGGTCCCAATTCTCCTCGTCCAAAAGGTCTCAGAAAGAACAAAGGAACTCTGATGCATGGCGGTCTAAGTCACGTCCTAAAAAGAACATTGGAGGCACCGCTAACAAAGCGGCTTCCTCATGACTTTCGACCTCCTCTAGTAGCATCCTCGGTCGGTGGCAGGCTCTCCCGCTTTTGCGACGCCTGGCTGCCACAAATAAAGGACCGCTGGGTGAGAGACATTCTGTCTCACGGTTACAAGATAGAGTTCACCTCTCGTCCCCCGACTCGATTCTTCAGGTCTTCTCCGCCTCCCGAGAGAGCCGAGGCTCTTCTGCAGGCGCTGGGCACTCTGAAGGCAGAAGGAGTGGTGGTCCCTGTTCCTCTTCATCAACAGGGCCACGGTTTTTACTCCAACTTGTTTGTGGTCCCAAAGAAGGACGGGTCTTTCCGTCCTGTCCTAGACCTGAAACTTCTCAACAAACACGTAAAGACCAGGCGGTTCCGGATGGAATCCCTTCGCTCCGTCATCGCCTCAATGCCCCAAGGAGATTTCCTTGCATCGATCGATATCAAAGATGCTTATCTCCACGTTCCGATTGCCCCAGAGCACCAGCGCTTCTTGCGCTTCGCCATAGGAAACGAACACCTGCAGTTCGTGGCACTGCCATTCGGCCTGGCAACAGCCCCACGGGTTTTCACCAAGGTTATGGCTACTGTAGTAGCGGTCCTCCATTCTCAGGGTCACTCGGTGATCCCGTACTTGGACGATCTGTTGATCAAGGCACCCTCTCAAGAGGCATGCCAACACAGCCTCGACGCTACCCTGGAGACTCTCCAGAGTTTCGGGTGGATCATCAATTTTCCAAAGTCAAATCTGACACCGGCCCAATCGCTCACATACCTTGGCATGGAGTTTCATACCCTCTCAGCGATAGTGAAGCTTCCGCTGATCAAGCAGCGGTCACTACAGACAGGGGTACAATCTCTCCTTCAAGGCCAGTCACACCCCTTGAGGCGCCTCATGCACTTCCTGGGGAAGATGGTGGCAGCAATGGAAGCAGTCCCTTTCGCGCAGTTTCACATGCGTCCCCTTCAATGGGACATCCTACGCAAATGGGACAGGAAGCCGACGTCCCTCGACAGGACCGTCTCCCTCTCTCAGGCGACCAAAGCTTCCCTTCGGTGGTGGCTTCTTCCCACTTCATTATTGAAGGGGAAATCCTTCCTACCCCCATCCTGGGAAGTAGTCACGACGGACGCAAGTCTGTCAGGGTGGGGAGCGGTTTTTCTCCACCACAGGACTCAGGGTACGTGGACCCGGCAAGAGTCCTCGCTTCAGATCAATGTTCTGGAAATTCGGGCAGTGTATCTTGCCCTGAAAGCGTTCCAGCAGTGGCTGGAAGGCAAGCAGATCCGAATTCAGTCGGACAATTCCACAGCGGTGGCATACATCAACCACCAAGGCGGCACACGCAGTCGACAAGCCTTCCAGGAAGTCCGGCGGATTTTGATGTGGGTGGAAGCCACGGCCTCCACCATATCCGCAGTTCACATCCCAGGCGTGGAAAACTGGGAAGCAGATTATCTCAGTCGCCAGGGCATGGACGCAGGGGAATGGTCCCTTCACCCGGACGTGTTTCAGGAGATCTGTTGCCGCTGGGGGGTGCCGGACGTCGACCTCATGGCGTCCCGGCACAACAACAAGGTACCAATGTTCATGACGCGGTCTCAAGATCCCAGAGCTCTGGCGGCAGACGCCTTAGTTCAGGATTGGTCGCAGTTTCAGCTCCCTTATGTGTTTCCTCCGCTGGCACTGTTGCCCAGAGTGTTACGCAAGATCAGGGCCGACTGCCGCCGCGCCATCCTCGTCGCTCCAGACTGGCCAAGGAGGTCGTGGTACCCGGATCTGTGGCATCTCACGGTCGGCCAACCGTGGGCACTACCAGACCGACCAGACTTGCTGTCTCAAGGGCCGTTTTTCCATCTGAATTCTGCGGCCCTCAACCTGACTGTGTGGCCGTTGAGTCCTGGATCCTAGCGTCTTCAGGGTTATCTCAAGAAGTCATTGCCACTATGAGACAGGCTAGGAAACCAACGTCCGCCAAGATTTATCACAGGACGTGGAAAATTTTCCTGTCGTGGTGCTCTGCTCAGGGTTTTTCTCCCTGGCCATTTGCATTACCTACTTTTCTGTCCTTCCTTCAATCTGGACTGGAAAAGGGTTTGTCGCTCGGTTCCCTTAAGGGACAAGTTTCAGCGCTCTCTGTTTTTTTCCAGAAGCGCCTAGCTAGACTTCCACAGGTACGCACGTTCCTGCAGGGAGTTTGTCACATAGTCCCTCCTTACAAGCGTCCGTTAGAACCCTGGGATCTAAACAGGGTGCTGATGGTTCTTCAGAAACCACCATTCGAGCCAATAAGAGATATCTCCCTCTCACGACTTTCGCAGAAAGTGGTTTTTCTAGTAGCAGTCACTTCTCTTCGGAGAGTGTCTGAGCTAGCAGCGTTGTCGTGCAAAGCCCCTTTTCTGGTTTTTCACCAGGACAAGGTGGTTCTACGTCCGGTTCCGGAATTTCTCCCTAAGGTGGTATCCCCCTTTCATCTCAATCAGGATATTTCCTTACCTTCTTTTTATCCTCATCCAGTTCACCAATGTGAAAAGGATTTGCACTTGTTAGATCTGGTGAGAGCACTCAGACTCTACATTTCTCGTACGGCGCCCCTGCGCCGCTCGGATGCACTCTTTGTCCTTGTCGCTGGCCAGCGTAAAGGGTCACAGGCTTCCAAATCAACCCTGGCTCGGTGGATCAAGGAGCCAATTATCGAAGCTTACCGTTCGGCTGGGCTTCCGGTTCCCTCAGGGCTGAAGGCCCATTCTACCAGAGCCGTGGGAGCGTCCTGGGCTTTGAGGCACCAGGCTACGGCTCAACAGGTGTGTCAGGCGGCTACCTGGTCGAGCCTGCACACTTTCACGAAGCACTATCAGGTGCATACCTATGCTGCGGCGGATGCCAGCCTAGGTAGACGAGTCCTTCAGGCGGCGGTTGCCCACCTGTAGGAAAGGGCCGTTTTACGGCTCTCTTACGAGGTATTATTTTACCCACCCAGGGACTGCTTTTGGACGTCCCAATTGTCTGGGTCTCCCAATAGAGCGAAAAATAAGAAGGGAATTTTGTTTACTTACCGTAAATTCCTTTTCTTCTAGCTCTAATTGGGAGACCCAGCACCCGCCCCTGTTTTTTTGTGTACACATGTTGTTCATGTTGAATGGTTTCAGTTCTCTGAGTTTCCTTCGGATTGAAGTTACTTTAAACCAGTTTATAATTATTTTTCCTCCTTCTTGCTTTTGCACCAAAACTGAGGAGCCCGTGGGAGCACGGGGGGTGTATAGGCAGAAGGGGAGGGGCCTAACACTTTTAAGTGTAGTACTTTGTGCGGCCTCCGGAGGCATAGCCTATACACCCAATTGTCTGGGTCTCCCAATTAGAGCTAGAAGAAAAGGAATTTACGGTAAGTAAACAAAATTCCCTTCGTTAGCTTTCTTGCCTCACAGACTCCCTAGCGATCTATGGACATCAGTGACACTTACCACTCCATTTATTCCGTTCTTATTTACTGGCTGCTTGGGGACGACCACCAGGTAGGTGACGATGCCCTTCTCCCGCAGGTAGTCGCATCTTGTACCGCCTTCTCCTGGCTCCACATCAAATTCCCCCTTCAGGCAATCGTACGTGCTCTGGGAGATGTGCACCCGTCTGTGATCAGGGGCAAAGTGGGACGGGTCAGAAGCTGGAATTTTTGGATTAATTCATTGGGAAGAAACATTCTAGGAGTTACAATAAATACATAAGATATATTACCCTGGCCTATAGGACACCTTACCCGGGAATTCCTCCAGCCTCCATCTTGTTAGCCAGGGTGACATCCGTGGACCACACATCGTATTGCCAACGTTTCTGTCCCAGGACTCCTCCGATGACTGTCCCTGTATGAACGCCCACTCGCATGTCCACATCTGTTTTTGTCTTTTCTCTCACGTACCTTCACAGCAAAAAAAAAAAAATCAATAAAAGTCTTAAAAGTTTGCGCTATCTGTACTCAAGAGTCAGATTCTGCAACACACTCATCTAGCCAGGTCCAAAGTTGTGCGCAGATCAAGTTTTTATGTGGACAGATTTTCCAGCAGCCACCACTAGAGGGAGCTCACTTCATACTGCAGAAACATTGCACACAGTATGCAGTGAACTCCTGAGCTCCACCTAGTGGTGACTTAAGGAAGCCAGAATTTTTTTTAAAAAATCCTGATACTGTGTACAATGTTCACACTCAGTCTATGTAGCATGGAGGGGCAGTTTGACCTGAACACAGCCAAAAATGCTAAGGAAAAGAACGCTAAAAATGAATTATAAAGTAGAAAAATATACAAGGAAACAGAGGATCCGGGCATATAAACTAGATCAGTGAAGAGTACTTTCTGCCTTACTAGGGCAGTAAAGGGATTAACATCTGCATCTCTGTTGGCCTTGGGCTTTTTTAACAGGTTAGTGTCTGTATACATGGTGCTCCAGGACAGTAAAGGTGTTAATTGCCCTGGTGGGCTAGGGCAATTAAGTGGCTAACTGGTCAGGTTATAGTAAAGATCCCTGATGGTCCTGGGTAGTAAAAAGGATAATGTAAATTTATGTAGCCATCTAGGGCATTGAGGGGGTTAGTTCAAGCATCCCTTAAGGCAGTGAAGGTGTTACTATTAGTATACTTAGTGATGTCAGAAAGTAAGCACAAGGAACGCTATATCCCTGTTGGTTATCGCCTGCCCTGCTGTTGCTTTGTCGCTGCAGCAGTGGTTGGTGCACAGGGTCGCACCACAAAGGCTTTAGATTAGGGACCCACTCAAGAAGTTCGCCGTGACGTGGCAGTGGGCTTAATACAGTCTGATCAGAATGGTAACTAAGAACCTCATGTTCTATTTAAATTTTTGCCTAGCGGCTTTTAGATCAATGTATTTTTGGGATGTGCGATCCATGTCTTTTTCTCCATAGCATGTTAAAGATCCCTGATGGTCCTGGGTAGTAAAAAGGATAATGTAAATTTATGTAGCCATCTAGGGCATTGAGGGGGTTACCGTAGTTCAAGCATCCCTTAAGGCAGTGAAGGTGTTACTATTAGTATACTTAGTGATGTCAGAAAGTAAGCACAAGGAACGCTATATCCCTGTTGGTTATGGCCAGTGAAGAGATAAAAGAAAGAATCCCTGGTGGTCTAGAGCAGCAGAAAAATCTTGATCCCTGGTGGTCTAGTGTAGTGAAGGTTTCATTGTAGTATTCCTGGTGGTCTAGAGTAGTGAATTGGTTAATATAAGGATTACTAGTAGTCTAGGGAATCTCTCATGGGTGTGTCCTGCTGTGGGGGGACCTCTGGCGAGTCTGGGATCAGAAGGTCAGAACGCCTTATTGCACTTGCGCAGGTCTGCAGCTTGTGTTTGAGTGAATCTATTTTCTTTTGGTGCTGTAGGGGTTATCCTTTGTAGCCTTAATCTCAGGTGCAGGTCTTTTTAGCCACTCCCCTTCACTATATATGATGCCGGTTATAGAATCTCATTCTTATGCTGACCACTTTAGAAGAAGCCAGTCTCTGGAAGAAGCTGAGGAGTTGTGACAATTGCAGCTGTGGTGTTTAGCTGAATTGGAGGAGCTTGGAGTGTTTTCCTTTTTGTTTCTATTTCCCCCTGTCTGTTTCCCTTCCCTAGTTTAGGGCAAGAAAAGGGTCTAGGCACGTGACGGGGAGGAAGGACCCGTATGGGGATCTTGGGAAGTGTAGGGTGCAGACTCAGGTGAGAGGCAGGAGGTATCCTCTCTCCCAATCGCCAAGGCCTTCCTTCTATGATGCCCCCGTTCTTACCCCTGTATTGCGCCACACACAGCATCTGTACTATAAATACCATTCGCTATAAAACGTCATGTGTCTTACCAGCTGATGCCGGTTATAGAATCTCATTCTTATCCTGACCACTTTAGAAGGAGCCAGTCTCTGGAAGAAGCTAAAGAGTTGTGACAATTGCAGCTGTGGTGTTTAGCTGAATTGGAGGAGCTTGGAGTGTTTTCCTTTTTGTTTCTATTTCCCCCTGTCTGTTTCCCTTCCCTAGTTTAGGACAAGAAAAGGGTCTAGGCACGTGAGGTTGACGGGGAGGAAGGACCCGTATGGGGATATTATGAAGTGTAGGGTGCAGACTCAGGTGAGTGGCAGGAGGTGTTCCCTTTCCCAATCACCAAGGCCTTTCTTCTATAATGCCCCCGTTCTTACCCCTGTATTGCGCCACACACAGCATCTGTACTATAAATACCCTTCGCTATAAAAAGTCATGTGTCTTACCATCTGATGCCGGTTATAGAATCTCCTTTAGAAGGAGCCGGTCTCTGGAAGAAGCCGAGGAGTTGTGATAATTGCAGATGTGGTGTTTAGTTGAATTGGAATAGTTTGGAGAGTTTTCCTATTTATTTCCCCCCTGTCAGTTCCCTTCCCTTGTGTTATATTATTGAAGTGGTGAGACTAGTGTTTTCACCGGCCTACTCACCAGCCAGGGCGAGTTCAGGACAAGCAAGGGGCCTAGTCACGTGATGGCGATTGGACAAAGCACCCGTATAGGGACATTAGGGTGTGTAGGGTGCAGACTCAGGTGAGTGGCAAGAGGTCACCCCTCTCCCTATCACCAGGGCCTTCATTCTATAAGACCCCGTTCTTACCCCTGTATTGTGCCGTACACTAAGCGTCTGTACGTGCCGGCACTAGAGTAGTCCAAGCTGCGTGGTGAAATAAAGCCTGCGATTGTGATGAGAGCATGGAGGTATGCTACAAAGTTGTAAACCCTACCAACATGGCACTTACGATATGGCATCGACCATGGCCAGACCCATCATGATGGAGCAATAAGCATGGTCCTCTCGGTAGTCCGGGAGGCCGCAGATACAGTAATAACAGTCACCCAGAATCTTGATCCTCAGCTGGTGATATTTCTAGGAAACCAAAAGCACAAGAATTAGGTGACAAGTGTGGACAGTCACGTGGCTGATATAGGTACAGCCGATCCAGCACCTCCCAAGCTTCTGACAACCTCAGCTCTGCTACTTCTGTACATATACCTATATATACAGTGCCTTGCGAAAGTATTCGGCCCCTTTGAATTTTTCATCCTTTTCCCACATTTCAGGCTTCAAACATAAAGATAAAAATGTTAATGTTCTGGTGAAGAATCAACAAGTGACACAATTGTGAAGTTGAACAAAATTTATTGCTTATTTTAAACAATAAATAACTGAAAATTGGGGCGTGCAATATTATTCATCCCCTTTAGGTTAATACTTTGTAGCGCCCCCTTTTGCTGTGATTACAGCTGCAGTCTCTTGGGGTATGTGTCTATCAGTTTTGCACATGGAGACACTGAAATTCTCGCCCATTCTTTGTAAACAGCTGGAGCTGAGTGAGGTTGGATGGAGGCGTTTGTGAACAGCAGTTTTCAGCTCTTTCCACAGATTCTCGATTGGGTTCAGGTCTGGACTGTGACTTGGCCATTCTAACACCTGGATACGGTTATTTGTGAACCATTCCACTGTAGATTTTGCTTTATGTTTTGGATCATTGTCTTGTTGGAAGACAAATCTCCGTCCCAGTCTCAGGTCTTTTGCAGACTCCAACAGGTTTTCTTCAAGAATGGTCCTGTATTTGGCTCCATCCATCTTCCCATCAATTTTAAGCATCTTCCCTGTCCCTGCTGAAGAAAAGCAGGCCCAAACCATGATGCTTCCTCCACCATGTTTGACAGTGGGGATGCTGTGTTCAGGGTGATGAGCTGTGTTGCTTTTACATCAAACATATCGTTTGGCATTGTGCCCAAATAGTTTGATTTTGGTTTCATCTGACCAGAGCACCTTCTTCCACATGTTTGGTGTCTCCAGGTGGCTTGTGGCAAACTTTAAACAACATTTTTTATGAATATCTTTGAGAAATGGCTTTCTTTTTGCCACTCTTCCATAGAGGCCAGATTTGTGCAGTGTACGACTGATTGTTGTCCTATGGACAGACTCTCCCACCTCAGCTGTAGATCTCTGCAGTTCATCCAGAGTGATCATGGGCCTCTTGGCTGCATCTCTGCTCAGTCTTCTTGTGTGAGATGACAGTTTGGATGGACGGCCGGGTCTTGGTAGATTTGCAGTGGTATGATTCTCCTTCCATTTCTATATGATCGCTTGCACAGTGCTCCTTGGGATGTTTAAAGTTTTGGAAATCTTTTTGTAACCAAATCCGGCTTTAAACTTCTCCACAACAGTATCACGGACCTGCCTGTTGTGCTCCTTGGTTTTCATGATGCTCTCTGTGCTTTATACAGAACACTGAGACTATCACAGAGCAGGGGCATTTATACGGAGACTTGATTACACACAGGGGCTTATATTTATCATCATCAGTCATTTAGGACAACATTGGATCATTCAGAGATTGTCAATGAACTTCTGGAGTGAGTTTGCTGCACTGAAAGTAAAGGGGATGAATAATATTGCACGCCCCAATTTTCAGTGTTTTATTTTTAAAATGTTTTAAAATAAGCAATAAATTTCGTTCACCTTCACAATTGTGTCACTTGTTGTTGATTCTTCACCAGAACATTAACATTTTTATCTTTATGTTTGAAGCCTGAAATGTGGGAAAAGGTTGCAAAATTCAAGGGGGTTGAATACTTTCGCAAGGCACTATATATATATAATTTGACAGATACAGAGAGACAGAGAGAGACAGAGATTGAGACACAGACAGCCAGAGAGATAGAGACAGAGAGAGAGAGAGATAGAGACAGAGAGAGATAGAGACAGACAGACAGATAGAGACAGACAGAGAGAGACAGACAGAGACATAGAGACAGAGAGAGACAGACAGAGAGATAGAGACAGACAGAGAGACAGAGACAGACAGAGAGACAGAGACAGACAGAGAGATAGAGACAGACAGAGAGATAGAGACAGAGAGATAGAGACAGACAGAGAGACAGAGACAGACAGAGAGACAGAGACAGACAGAGAGATAGAGACAGACAGAGAGATAGAGACAGACAGAGAGACAGAGATAGAGACAGAGAGAGAGATAGAGACAGACAGAGAGACAGAGACAGAGAGAGATAGAGACAGAAAGAGAGATAGAGAGACAGAGACAGACAGAGAGACAGAGACAGACAGAGTGACAGAGACAGACAGAGAGATAGAGACAGACAGAGAGATAGAGACAGACAGAGAGACAGAGATAGAGACAGACAGAGAGATAGAGACAGACAGAGAGACAGAGACAGACAGAGAGATAGAGACAGACAGAGAGACAGAGACAGACAGAGAGATAGAGACAGACAGAGAGATAGAGACAGACAGAGAGATAGAGACAGACAGAGAGACAGAGATAGAGACAGACAGAGAGATAGAGACAGACAGAGAGACAGAGACAGACAGAGAGATAGAGACAGACAGAGAGACAGAGACAGACAGAGAGATAGAGACAGACAGAGAGACAGAGACAGAGATAGAGACAGAGAGAGAGATAGAGACAGACAGAGACAGAGACAGAGAGAGATAGAGACAGAAAGAGATACAGAGACAGACAGAGACAGACAGAGACAGACAGAGACAGACAGATGGACACACACACAGGCAGACAGGGAGAGAGACAGAGACACTTAGTTACTATCCCGGGCAATGTCGGGTGCTGTAGCTAGTATATAAATATAACACACCGCTGCAAGCTTGTCGAAGCGGGCAAACAGCTCATTCAGCAGCTTTACCAGCTCCTGGGCGCTGCAGGATGATGACAGCTGCGTGAAGCCTACGATATCCGCGAAGAGTATGCTGTCAGGAGACAGAAAGGATCATGAAGGCTCAGTGTATAGCGCCACTCTTCCTCGCAGGTTCTGTGCAGTACTCCACCTCACTCCTGCTCCCTTCAATGGAGCAGAGCTGTAGTACCAGACACAACCCGTGGACTGGGACAGCACTCTTTCTGGAAGAAGGTAGCCATGTTTTTTCTATTTCTATACAGCCCCTTTAAGGATTCAAACACTGGCTTCCCAAATCCTATCAGGACCCCTCATACCTGACGTTCTCGTGCCGGTACATGTACATGGTGTTAAACTGCTGCAGCTCCTTCTGTTTTTGGTCTTTCTTCATGTCGTTGAGCATCTCATCCGCAATATGTTTGGGCAGAATGGAGAGGAGGAGACGTTCCTACGAGAGATACACAGGAGCCAGGATGAGAATCAGCCATTGTCCTTACCCAGGGCTGAAAACAACCAAAACCAGCCCCCGTGAGAAGACACTGGCACCTCTAAGGTCACACAATTCCCTTTGAGCATTTAAAGGGGTTTTCCAACAAAAAAAAAATAATTTCAAAGTTGATTTTATTGAATAGATCTTGGAAAAATAATAATTTCCACAATTGGATGTGTTTACAAAAAATGTTGCTGTGCTGTGATAATCTTATATATGTGTCCCTGCTGTGTACTGTGTAATGGCCGTGTCTGACCGTACAGGGACATGGTCTGATCATACCACATTACCTTGGCAGGGGAGGATGCAAAAGAGAATATACAGATATTACCGGACAAGATCGCAAATAATTCTTTCTATGAGGTAAAACATTTTTTTAAAAATAGCCAGGGAAATGATTTACCTCCCAGAAAGAGTCAGCTGTGATTCCATCCTGTGCTATGTGTATACTCACTTTTGCGTCCTCTCCGGCCCAGGAGATGTGGTATGATCAGATCATGTCCCTCTCCGGTCAGACACAGCAATTACACAGTACACAGCATGACACATTTATACGATTATCTCAGCACAGGAACATTTTTTTAAACACATCCAATTGTGGAAATTATTATTATTCCAAGATCTATTGATTAAAATTACCTTTAAAATGAACTTTTTTTTTGTGGGAAAACCCCTTTAAGTAAGCAGACCCATATGGCATCAGAAATTATTGACAATGCCTATTGTATGTCACTGAGCATAATATGCCTCTGAGAACCCAAATACATCATTTGTTTCTAATGACACTTACATTAACAGGAAATAAGTGACGTACACTACAGTTCAAAAGTTTGGGGTCACGTAGATATTTTTTTATTTTTAAAAGAAAAGCACATTTTTTTTCAATGAAGCTACCATTAAACAGACATACCCTCTATACATTGCTAATGTTGTAAATGACTATTCTGCTGCAAACGTCTGGTTTTGAATGCAATATCTACATAGGTGTATAGAGGCCCATATCCAACAACCACCACTCCAGTGTCCTAATGGTGCATTGTGTTTGCTAACTGTGTTAGAAGGCTAATGGATGTTTAGAAATCCCTTGAAAACCCTTGTGCAAGTATGTTAGCATAGCTGAAAACAGTTTTGCTGATTAGAGAAGCTATAAAACGGACCTTCCTTTGAGCTAGTTGAGAATCTGGAGCTTTACATTTGTTGGTTCCATTAAACTCTTAAAATGGCCAGAAAAAGAGAACTTTCATGTGAAACTCGACAGTCTATTCTTGTTCTTAGAAATGAAGGATATTATATGCGAGAAATTGCCAAGAAAGGAAAGATTTCCTACAACGGTGTGTACTACTCCCTTCAGAGGAGAGCAGAAACAGGCTCTAACCAGAGTAGAAAGAAGTGGGAAGCCGCGCTGCACAACTGACCAACAAGACAAGTGCATTAGAGTCTCTAGTGTGAGAAATCCACGCCTCACAGGTCCTCAACTGGCAGCTTCATTACATAGTACCCGCAAAACGCCAGTGTCACCATCTACAGTGAAGACTCCGGGATGCCGGCCTTCAGGACAGAGTGGCAAAGAAAAAGCCATATCTGAGACTGGCTAATAAAAGGGAAAGATTAATATGGGCAAAAGAACACAGACATTGGACAGAGGAAGATTGGAAAAAAGTGTTATGGACAGACCAATCGAAGTTTGAATCACACAGAAAAACATTTGTGAGACGCAGAACTACTGAAAAGATGCTGGAAGACTGCCTGACGCCATCTGTCAAGCGTGGTGGAGGTAATGTGATAGTCTGGGGTTGCTTTGGTGCTGGTAAAGTGGGAGATTTGTACAAGGTAAAAGGGATTTGAATAATGAAGGCTATTACTCCATTTTGCAACACCATGCCATACCCTGTGGACAGCGCTTGATTGGAGCCAATTTCATCCTACAACAGGACAATGACCTAAAGCCACCTCCAAATTATGCATGAACTATTTAGGGAAGAATCAGGCAGCTGGTATCTATCTGTAATGAAGTGGCCGCCCAGTCACCAGATCTCAACCCTATAGAGCTGTTGTGGGAGCAGCTTCACCGTATGGTACCAAAAAGTGCCCATCAACAAATCCAACTTGTGGGGGGGGGGGGGAAAGCATGGGGTGAAATATCTCCAGATTACCCCCGCAAATTACCAGCTAGAAGCCAAAGGTCTGCAAAGCTGGAATTGCTGCAGAGGAGAATTCTGTGCCGAAAGCATATAACTCATGAAATGTACATACAGCAATCCACTATAAATCATGGAATGTAAATAACACTGTCCACCAGGGCTTATGCGGTGTTCATACCATTGTCCACCTGGACTCATAGTATGTACCTAACACTGTCTATCAAGGTTCAAAGAATATACATACCACTGCCCACTAGAACCCAAGGAATGTGCATACCACTGTCCACAAGTACTCATGGAATGGAATGTATATACCACTGTCCACCAGGGCTCATGGAATGTATACAGTGTGTCCACCCATATACTGTCCACCACCATTAACTTAAGAGAATAGAAGTGATGTCTAAGTATAGTAAAGTAGCCATGCGCTACGCAATGAAACCACCTATAGCGCCACCTGGTTGAAAACAACGGGAGTTAGCATTTTTATCTCGAAAACGGAACGAGATAGAGGAAAAAAGTGAATTAAAAAATTGTAGGGCATCATCAATTCAATACGAATCGATGATTATACTTTACTATACCTAGACACCACTTCTATGCCTATAGCTGCCGCCGTTCTCAAGTTAATGGCGGTGGACAGGATATGGGTGGACACACTGTATGCCACTGTCCACCAGGGCTCATGGAATGTACATACCACTGTTCACCAGGGCTCATTTAAAGTACATACCACTGTCCACAAGGGCTCATGGAATGTACATACCACTATCCACTAAAACCCAAGAAATGTACATACCACTGTCCATAAGTACTCATTGAATACACATACTACGGTCCACCAGGGCTCATGGAATGTACATACCATTTTCCACTAAAACCCAAGGCATATACATACCACTGTCCATCGGGATTGACTGAATGTACAGATCACTGTCTACCACGGTTCATCAAATGTACATACCACTGTCCACCAGGACTCATAGAATGTTCTTGTTCACCCGAGTTCATGGTATGTACACACAATGTGATCCATAAGGAGTCACAGAATGTACTAAGCACTGTCCACCAGGGTCATAGAAATGCACATATCGCTGTTAACCAAAAAGCTCCCCCTTTTTCAAAGGCAGCAAACTTAGTTGTATAAAACAAAAATGGAGCCCGATTCTTCATAACACTAAAATAACTTCGGTATGTTACAACATTTTACGTTTTTTATTTTTTCAGGGCCACATTACGGCATGAGAATAGAGCTTCTGGCCTGCGCCCAATATCACCACCGTCCAGCCTGATAAGAAAACCTCAGGGACAACATCAAGCCTGACGGACATCGTTCATTTCTGGCGGCAGAACAAGACTATGGATTGCTGCTCCAGCTGGGCCCGAGGTGGTCCGCTCTCCTCGGGGGGTCCGGTTATCTTTTTCAGTCGCTCGGGGGAATAATTTCACAGCTGAAAAGTGGTTTTGAATCGTTATACCAGAAACACTTATTAGAACGTGTGACAGGGGCGAGAGGACCGATATCCCAAAACGCTGCGTCCGACGTCAGGAGGACCGGATTACAAAATCTGCCGAGTAACAGCGGAATCGTGAACTCGGCGTAAACCCCAACCCCATACTAGCCGTGATCTTTGGCATTCCAGTGCTGCTTCCCATTAAAGTCCATTTCTGGATCTTTGGCGTCCCGACTACAGGGGACTTCCTTAGTAGACGAGTCCTTTTCCAACATGCATTAGAGATTAGGGTTGTCCACGCTGGGGGCCAAAACTCACCTCCGGCAGAGATCCAAGCTTTTTTGGTTATCTTTTTGGACTATAAAGGAATTTTCCGGTACAAGTGTAATCATTTTCTCGCATATAGAGGAGTTCTCTTAAAGCTTTCCTCTCTGAACACGCACAGCAGCTGCTCACACACAAGTTAATATCACATTTTTCCTGACGGACACTAAGTAGGACAAGATAAACCACAAGATATTTATGGCCAAATCCGGCAGAGAGCCAGCTGCTCCGTACACGGGTCCAGCTGCTGGACCTGCCTGTATATGGACACATTCATCTTGTACAGGAAAGGAGACAGATAAAGAGCGGTATAACATCCCCCAACCTGGGCACCTGCCAGTAATGTATGTCTCCCATCATGGTATAACATCCCCCATCCTGGGCCCCTGCCAGTAATATATGTCTCCCATCCTGGTATAACATCCCCCATCCTGGGCCCCTACCAGTAATATATCTCCCATCCTGGTATAACATCCCCCATCCTGGGCCCCTGCCAGTAATGTATGTCTCCCATCATGGTATAACATCCCCCATCCTGGGCACCTGCCAGTAATGTATGTCTCCCATCCTGGTATAACATCCCCCATCCTGGGCCCCTGCCAGTAATATATGTCTCCAATCCTGGTATAACATCCCCCATCCTGGGCCCCTGCCAGTAATATATGTCTCCCATCCTGGTATAACATCCCCCATCCTGGGCCCCTGCCAGTAATATATGTCTCCCATCCTGGTATAACATCCCCCATCCTGGGCCCCTGCCAGTAATATATGTCTCCAATCCTGGTATAACATCCCCCATCCTGGGCCCCTACCAGTAATATATCTCCCATCCTGGTATAACATCCCCCATCCTGGGCCCCTGCCAGTAATATATGTCTCCCATCCTGGTATAACATCCCCCATCCTGGCCCCTTCGAGTAATATATGTTTCCCATCATGGTATAACATCCCCCATCCTGGGCCCCAGCCAGTATTATATGTCTCCCATCCTGGTATAACATCCCCCATCCTGGGCCCCTGCCAGTAATATAGGTCTTCCATCATGGTATAACATCCCCCATCCTGGCCCCTTCGAGTAATATATGTTTCCCATCCTGGTATAACATCCCCCATCCTGGGCCCCTTCGAGTAATATATGTTTCCCATCATGGTATAACATCCCCCATCCTGGGCCCCTGCCAGTATTATATGTCTCCCATCCTGGTATAATATCCCCCATCCTCGGCCCCTGCCAGTAATATATGTCTCCCATCCTGGTATAACATCCCCCATCCTGTGCCCCTGCCAGTAATATAGGTCTCCCATCCTGGTATAACATCCCCCATCCTGGGCCCCTGCCAGTAATATATGTCTCCAATCCTGGTACAACATCCCCCATCCTGGGCCCCTGCCAGTAATATAGGTCTTCCATCATGGTATAACATCCCCCATCCTGGCCCCTTCGAGTAATATATGTTTCCCATCCTGGTATAACATCCCCCATCCTGGGCCCCTGCCAGTAATATAGGTCTTCCATCATGGTATAACATCCCCCATCCCGGCCCCTTCGAGTAATATATGTTTCCCATCCTGGTATAACATCCCCCATCCTGGGCCCCTGCCAGTAATATATGTCTCCCATCATGGTATAACATCCCCCATCCTGGGCCCCTGCCAGTAATATATGTCTCCCATCCTGGTATAACATCCCCCATCCTGGGCCCCTGCCAGTAATATATGTCTCCAATCCTGGTATAACATCCCCCATCCTGGGCCCCTGCCAGTAATATATGTCTCCCATCCTGGTATAACATCCCCCATCCTGGGCCCCTGCCAGTAATATAGGTCTTCCATCATGGTATAACATCCCCCATCCTGGCCCCTTCGAGTAATATATGTTTCCCATCCTGGTATAACATCCCCCATCCTGGGCCCCTTCGAGTAATATATGTTTCCCATCCTGGTATAACATCCCCCATCCTGGGCCCCTTCGAGTAATATATGTTTCCCATCATGGTATAACATCCCCCATCCTGGGCCCCTGCCAGTATTATATGTCTCCCATCCTGGTATAACATCCCCCATCCTGGGCCCCTGCCAGTAATATATGTCTCCCATCCTGGTATAACATCCCCCATCCTGGGCCCCTTCAAGTAATATATGTTTCCCATCATGGTATAACATCCCCCATCCTGGGCCCCTGCCAGTATTATATGTCTCCCATCCTGGTATAACATCCCCCATCCTGGGCCCCTGCCAGTAATATATGTCTCCCATCCTGGTATAACATCCCCCATCCTGGGCCCCTGCCAGTAATATAGGTCTCCAATCCTGGTATAATGTCTCCATCCTGGGCCCTTGCTAGTAATATATGTCTCCAATCCTGGTATAATGTCTCCATCCTGGGCCCCTTTGAGTAATATATGTCCCCAATCCTGATATGTCTCCATCCTGGGTTCCTTCCAGTAATATATGTCCCCAATCCTCATATAATGTCTCCATTCTGGGCCCCTTCCAGTAATAAATGTCCCCAATCCTAATATGTCTCCATTTTGGGTCCCTTACAGTAATATATGTCCCCAATTCTGATATAATGTCTGCATCCTGGGCCCCTTCCAGTAATAAATGTCCCCAATTCTGATATAATATCTCCATCCTGGGCCCTTTCCAGTAACATATGTCTCCCATACTAATATAATATCCCCATACTGGGTCCTTTCTAGTAATACACTGTATGTCCCTCATCGTGGTATAACATCTCCCATCCTGGGTCCCTTCCAGTAATATATGTCCCCAATCCTCATATAATGTCTCCATTCTGGGCCCCTTTCAGTAATATATGTCCCCACCCTAATATGTCTCCATTTTGGGTCTCTTCCAGTAATATATGTCCCCAATCCTGATATAATATTTCCATCCTGGGCCCCTGTTAGTAATATATGTCCCCAATCCTGATATAATGTCTGCATCCTGGGCCCCTTCCAGTAATATATGTCCCCAATCCTGGTATAATGTCTCCATCCTGGGCCCCTTCCAGTAATATATGTCCCCACTCCTGGTATAATGTACTCCATCCTGGGCCCCTTCCAGTAATATATGTCCCCAATCCTGGTATAATGTCTCCATCCTGGGCCCCTTCCAGTAATATATGTCCCCACTCCTGGTATAATGTACTCCATCCTGGGCCCCTTTCAGTAATATATGTCCCCAATCCTGGTATAATATCTCCCTCCTGGGCCCCTGTTAGTAATATATGTCCCCAATCCTGGTATAATGTCTCCATCCTGGGCCCCTTCCAGTAATATATGTCCCCACTCCTGGTATAATGTACTCCATCCTGGGCCCCTTCCAGTAATATATGTCCCCAATCCTGGTATAATGTCTCCATCCTGGGCCCCTTCCAGTAATATATGTCCCCACTCCTGGTATAATGTACTCCATCCTGGGCCCCTTTCAGTAATATATGTCCCCAATCCTGGTATAATATCTCCCTCCTGGGCCCCTGTTAGTAATATATGTCCCCAATCCTGATATAATGTCTGCATCCTGGGCCCCTTCCAGTAATATATGTCCCCAATCCTCATATAATGTCTCCATTCTGGGCCCCTTTCAGTAATATATGTCCCCATCCTAATATCTCTCCATTTTGGGTCTCTTCCAGTAATATATGTCCCCAATCCTGATATAATATCTCCATCCTGGGCCCCTGTTAGTAATATATGTCCCCAATCCTGATATAATGTCTGCATCCTGGGCCCCTTCCAGTAATATATGTCCCCAATCCTGGTATAATGTCTCCATCCTGGGCCCCTTCCAGTAATATATGTCCCCAATCCTGGTATAATGTCTCCATCCTGGGCCCCTTCCAGTAATATATGTCCCCACTCCTGGTATAATGTACTCCATCCTGGGCCCCTTCCAGTAATATATGTCCCCAATCCTGGTATAATGTCTCCATCCTGGGCCCCTTCCAGTAATATATGTCCCCACTCCTGCTATAATGTACTCCATCCTGGGCCCCTTTCAGTAATATATGTCCCCAATCCTGGTATAATGTCTCCATCCTGGGCCCCTTCCAGTAATATATGTCCCCACTCCTGGTATAATGTCTCCATCCTGGGCCCCTTCCAGTAATATATGTCCCCAATCCTGGTATAATGTCTCCATCCTGGGCCCCTTCCAGTAATATATGTCCCCAATCCTGGTATAATGTCTCCATCCTGGGCCCCTTCCAGTAATATATGTCCCCACTCCTGGTATAATGTACTCCATCCTGGGCCCCTTTCAGTAATATATGTCCCCAATCCTGGTATAATATCTCCCTCCTGGGCCCCTGTTAGTAATATATGTCCCCAATTCTGATATAATATCTCCATCCTGGGCCCCTTCCAGTAACATAGGTCTCCCATACCGATATAATATCCCCATATTGGGTCCTTTCCAGTAATATACTGTATGTCCCTCATCGTGGTATAACATCTCCCATCCTGGGCCCCTGCCAGTAATATATGTCTCCCATCCTGGTATAACATCCCCCATCCTGGGCCCCTGCCAGTAATATATGTCTCCAATCCTGGTATAACATCCCCCATCCTGGGCCCCTGCCAGTAATATATGTCTCCCATCCTGGTATAACATCCCCCATCCTGGGCCCCTGCCAGTAATATAGGTCTTCCATCATGGTATAACATCCCCCATCCTGGCCCCTTCGAGTAATATATGTTTCCCATCCTGGTATAACATCCCCCATCCTGGGCCCCTTCGAGTAATATATGTTTCCCATCCTGGTATAACATCCCCCATCCTGGGCCCCTTCGAGTAATATATGTTTCCCATCATGGTATAACATCCCCCATCCTGGGCCCCTGCCAGTATTATATGTCTCCCATCCTGGTATAACATCCCCCATCCTGGGCCCCTGCCAGTAATATATGTCTCCCATCCTGGTATAACATCCCCCATCCTGGGCCCCTTCAAGTAATATATGTTTCCCATCATGGTATAACATCCCCCATCCTGGGCCCCTGCCAGTATTATATGTCTCCCATCCTGGTATAACATCCCCCATCCTGGGCCCCTGCCAGTACTATATGTCTCCCATCCTGGTATAACATCCCCCATCCTGGGCCCCTGCCAGTAATATAGGTCTCCCATCCTGGTATAACATCCCCCATGCTGGGCCCCTGCTAGTAATATATGTCTCCAATCCTGGTATAATGTCTCCATCCTGGGCCCTTGCTAGTAATATATGTCTCCAATCCTGGTATAATGTCTCCATCCTGGGCCCCTTTGAGTAATATATGTCCCCAATCCTGATATGTCTCCATCCTGGGTTCCTTCCAGTAATATATGTCCCCAATCCTCATATAATGTCTCCATTCTGGGCCCCTTCCAGTAATAAATGTCCCCAATCCTAATATGTCTCCATTTTGGGTCCCTTACAGTAATATATGTCCCCAATTCTGATATAATGTCTGCATCCTGGGCCCCTTCCAGTAATAAATGTCCCCAATTCTGATATAATATCTCCATCCTGGGCCCTTTCCAGTAACATATGTCTCCCATACTAATATAATATCCCCATACTGGGTCCTTTCTAGTAATACACTGTATGTCCCTCATCGTGGTATAACATCTCCCATCCTGGGTCCCTTCCAGTAATATATGTCCCCAATCCTCATATAATGTCTCCATTCTGGGCCCCTTTCAGTAATATATGTCCCCACCCTAATATGTCTCCATTTTGGGTCTCTTCCAGTAATATATGTCCCCAATCCTGATATAATATTTCCATCCTGGGCCCCTGTTAGTAATATATGTCCCCAATCCTGATATAATGTCTGCATCCTGGGCCCCTTCCAGTAATATATGTCCCCAATCCTGGTATAATGTCTCCATCCTGGGCCCCTTCCAGTAATATATGTCCCCACTCCTGGTATAATGTACTCCATCCTGGGCCCCTTCCAGTAATATATGTCCCCAATCCTGGTATAATGTCTCCATCCTGGGCCCCTTCCAGTAATATATGTCCCCACTCCTGGTATAATGTACTCCATCCTGGGCCCCTTTCAGTAATATATGTCCCCAATCCTGGTATAATATCTCCCTCCTGGGCCCCTGTTAGTAATATATGTCCCCAATCCTGATATAATGTCTGCATCCTGGGCCCCTTCCAGTAATATATGTCCCCAATCCTGGTATAATGTCTCCATCCTGGGCCCCTTCCAGTAATATATGTCCCCAATCCTGGTATAATGTCTCCATCCTGGGCCCCTTCCAGTAATATATGTCCCCACTCCTGGTATAATGTACTCCATCCTGGGCCCCTTCCAGTAATATATGTCCCCAATCCTGGTATAATGTCTCCATCCTGGGCCCCTTCCAGTAATATATGTCCCCACTCCTGGTATAATGTACTCCATCCTGGGCCCCTTCCAGTAATATATGTCCCCACTCCTGGTATAATGTACTCCATCCTGGGCCCCTTTCAGTAATATATGTCCCCAATCCTGGTATAATATCTCCCTCCTGGGCCCCTGTTAGTAATATATGTCCCCAATCCTGATATAATGTCTGCATCCTGGGCCCCTTCCAGTAATATATGTCCCCAATCCTCATATAATGTCTCCATTCTGGGCCCCTTTCAGTAATATATGTCCCCATCCTAATATCTCTCCATTTTGGGTCTCTTCCAGTAATATATGTCCCCAATCCTGATATAATATCTCCATCCTGGGCCCCTGTTAGTAATATATGTCCCCAATCCTGATATAATGTCTGCATCCTGGGCCCCTTCCAGTAATATATGTCCCCAATCCTGGTATAATGTCTCCATCCTGGGCCCCTTCCAGTAATATATGTCCCCAATCCTGGTATAATGTCTCCATCCTGGGCCCCTTCCAGTAATATATGTCCCCACTCCTGGTATAATGTACTCCATCCTGGGCCCCTTCCAGTAATATATGTCCCCAATCCTGGTATAATGTCTCCATCCTGGGCCCCTTCCAGTAATATATGTCCCCACTCCTGGTATAATGTCTCCATCCTGGGCCCCTTCCAGTAATATATGTCCCCAATCCTGGTATAATGTCTCCATCCTGGGCCCCTTCCAGTAATATATGTCCCCACTCCTGGTATAATGTCTCCATCCTGGGCCCCTTCCAGTAATATATGTCCCCACTCCTGGTATAATGTCTCCATCCTGGGCCCCTTCCAGTAATATATGTCCCCAATCCTGGTATAATGTCTCCATCCTGGGCCCCTTCCAGTAATATATGTCCCCAATCCTGGTATAATGTCTCCATCCTGGGCCCCTTTCAGTAATATATGTCCCCAATCCTGGTATAATATCTCCCTCCTGGGCCCCTGTTAGTAATATATGTCCCCAATCCTGATATAATGTCTGCATCCTGGGCCCCTTCCAGTAATATATGTCCCCAATTCTGATATAATATCTCCATCCTGGGCCCCTTCCAGTAACATAGGTCTCCCATACCGATATAATATCCCCATATTGGGTCCTTTCCAGTAATATACTGTATGTCCCTCATCGTGGTATAACATCTCCCATCCTGGGCCCCTTCCAGTAATATATGTCCCCATTCCTGGTATAATGTCTCCATCCTGGGCTCATTCCAGTAATGATATATTTTGTGGCTCATCTCCAACAAATTCACAAAACAAAATCTTGTCATCTTCCCGAGCTCCCACGATATGTGTTGTCGTCTTCAGTAGCCAGCACAGCTGACTTCAGCGAGCAAGCAGATACCACTGACATACGCAGCCAGTGACCTGCACGCCAACATCAGCTGCCAACCTCTGATTATCGGGCAGTATCTATTGCAGTGCAGGGACCCAGCGGGTCTTTGTGCCGCAATACATTTCAACTGAATGTGTGTCCTTGGATGCATATCCTGCCAAAGTAGGCACGGGGGTTGGCGGACCCCTCAACAGCATGGGCCCAAGTCAAGGTTGCACTCTCTGCGACCTCAACTGTTACACCCATGGGTCAGAACGCTGACCCAAACTGTGCACTCTTAGATGCTTTGAGCCAAGACAACATTTCAGGAGAGGTAGCTACTGTCACGCTCCCGGTGTCCCAGCAGCGCTCCTTACCTACTGAGCCGGTTTCACCATCCAGGCACCGCTCCGTACCCACTGATCCGGTCGCACCTGCATTGCACCGCTCCGTGCTCACAGATCCAGTCTCGCCATCGCACCACCGCTCCTTGCTCACTGGTCCTGTCCATGCGTCCACCGGTCACGCCTGCCGCTCTTGCTCCCCTAAGTCCTGTTCCAGGTCTCAGGAGTCTGACTCTGAGTCTAAGGGCGGCTTTGCACGTTGCAACATTGCACGTGCGATGTCGATGGGGTCAAATCGAAAGTGACGCACATCCGGCGTCGCAGTCGATATCGCAACGTGTAAAACCTTTTTGATACGATGAACGAGCGCAAAAGCGTCGTCATCGTATCATCGCTGCAGCCTCCGACATTTCCATAATGCCGGTGCAGCGACAGGTGCGATGTTGTTCCTCGCTCCTGCGGCAGCACACATCGCTGTGTGTGAAGCCGCAGGAGCGAGGAACTTCACCTTACCTGCCGCCGGCTGCAATGAGAAGGACGGAGGTGGGTGGGATGTTTACATCCTGCTCATCTCCGCCCCTCCACTTCAATTGGCCTCCTGCCGTGTGACGTCGCTGTGACGCCACACGACCCGCCCCCTTAGGAAGGAGGCGGGTCGCCGGCCAGAGGGACGTCGCACGGCAGGTATGTGCGTGTGAAACTGCCGTAGCGATAATAATCGCTACGGCAGCTTTCACTAGATATTGCACGTGCGACGGGGGCGGGACTATCGCTGCAGCATCGGTAATACATTGTTACCCATGTCGCAGCGTGCAAAGCCCGCCTAAGGCCCCTTTCACACGTCAGTGATTCTGGTACGTTTGTGCTTTTTTTTAAACGTACCAGAATCACTGACATACGCAGACCCATTATAATGAATGGGTCTGCTCACACGTCAGTGATTTGTCACTGCACGTGTCTCCGTGCAGCGTACCCGCGTGTGCGTGATTGCCGCACGGAGACATGTCCATTTTTTTCTGGCATCACTGATGTCCCACGGACCACGCAGTGGTGTGGTCCGTGAAACACGTGCCAGAAAAAAACGTGCTTCTAAAATAAAAAACATTTTTACTCACCCAGCTTCAGTCGTGCTCTCTACAGCCCGTGCAGCCTGCTGCTTCTGAGCCGGCTCATTACTGTCGCGCATATTCATGATGCACGACACAGCCGACCCGGAAGCAGCTGCTGCGGGGGTCAGCGCCGGCCGGATGCTGCACCGCCGGAGCGTTCAGCACCAAGGAGAGCGGGAGCGGGCACAGGTGAGTTGATCTCTAAGTGCAATCACGGGCCACGGAGAACGGAGCCCAGATTGCACTTAGACAACCCATGTGTGCCATGAATCACGGCACACGGAGGGACATGTGCGTGTTTTTCACTGATGTGTGAAACGGGCCTTAGACACATGTTTCTGTATAGGTCCAGGCCGCGCCCACTCACCTGGTCTTATAGGCCCAGCACTGCTGCAACAGGAAATGACCTGGGCTGTGCTGGGTATATAGGACTGGCCTTCCCATGTGGGCGGGGCCTGATCCTCGCTTGTGTTTCTTTGCTTTGTCTTGGGAGCTAGGTGGTCAGGTCCTTTTGTTCCAGTTTCCTGTATTACTGCCTAAAGTACGCTGTGACCCTAGTGACCTGGCCCTGTCTTTGCTTCCTGATACCTGCACCTGTTCCTGTACTGTCCTATGGGACTCCATGACCCTGGTGACCTGGTTCTTCCCGTTCCTGCCACGCTAGTGCTCCAGCTACCGTGTACCCTGCCCTCCAGGTGGGGTGCTCGGTCCAGTGGATCCACCTCCTGGGCCTACCAGTCCTCCCTGGCCCTCACAGCTACCTTACAAGTCAAAGTGTGACCCTGAAATAAGCCTAAAGGGATGACTTACTCACTCTGCAATGGAGAAATACATGGGTCAAATTTTTCGCAATAAATTCAACCTTACCACTCAATGTCAGTCTGCTGCATCTAAAGCCAAGAGGATAATGTCGTGTTTTGTCTAACACATGGCTTCTAGAAAGGAAATTATTATTTATTAACCCTTTATAAAGTATTACTGTGACCGAATTTTGACTAGGCAGTCCACCTTTCAGCGACATTCCATACAGAAAAAGAGCTAGAGACAATTCAAAGAAAGGGAACATTTTGCCTCTTCTCTGCTCCCACAACCCATATGTCCAAAATCTTCCCTCTACTACAAGCAAAGAAAAAAACAAAAACAGCAAATGCAAAGAAACGTCGAGAAGTTCTGTGCTCACAAGAAAGGAGGCGGCTCAGGCCTCTGTGCTCCGGGCTCTGTGTTTCTGTCTATTATCCACATCATTATCGTCTAAGTGTATCCGGAGCGCTAAACACGAGCAAATAATCTCATTAGATTCTGAAATAACCTCGCACAGTAATCAAAATATTCCCACTGTACCCAGCCCTGGTAACAGCGACTCTCCCAACCTGCAGGACCGGTCCCCGAGGCCCCACCATGTGTCAACCTGGAGGAGACTGTAACAAGAGCCAGCCGAGGCACAAACAGCGACAAAAGTACCGCAACACACTATATATGTCATACATTACATATTCCGATACATAGGGGGCAGTATCATACTAATTATAGTCTTGTACATAGGGGCAGTATTATAGTAGTTATATTCTTGTACATAGGAGGCAGTATTATAGTAGTTATATTCTTGTACATAGGGGCAGTATTATAATAGTTATATTCTTGTACATAGGAGGCAGTATTATAGTAGTTATAGTCTTGTACATAGGGGCAGTATTATAGTAGTTATATTCTTGTACATAGGGGGCAGTATTATAGTAGTTATAGTCTTGTACATAGGGGCAGTATTATAGTAGTTATATTCTTGTACATAGGGGGCAGTATTATAGTAGTTATATTCTTGTACATAGGGGCAGTATTATAGTAGTTATATTCTTGTACATAGGGGCAGTATTATAGTAGTTATATTCTTGTACATAGGGGGCAGAATTATAGTAGTTATATTCTTGTATATAGGAGAAGTATTATAGTAGTGATATTCTTGTATATAGGGGCAGTATTATAGTAGTGATATTCTTGTACATAGGGGCAGTATTATAGTAGTTATATTCTTGTATATAGGAGCAGTATTATAGTAGTTATATTCTTGTATATAGGAGAAGTATTATAGTAGTGATATTCTTGTATATAGGGGCAGTATTATAGTAGTTATATTCTTGTATATAGGGGCAGTATTATAGTAGTGATATTCTTGTACATAGGGGCAGTATTATAGTAGTTATATTCTTGTATATAGGGGCAGTATTATAGTAGGGATATTCTTGTACATAGGGGCAGTATTATAGTAGTTATATTCTTGTATATAGGAGAAGTATTATAGTAGTGATATTCTTGTATATAGGGGCAGTATTATAGTAGTTATATTCTTGTACATAGGGGTAGTATTATAGTAGTTATATTCTTGTACATAGGGGCAGTATTATAGTAGTTATATTCTTGTACATAGGGGGCAGTATTATAGTAGTTATATTCTTGTATATAGGAGCAGTATTATAGTAGTTATATTCTTGTACATAGGTGGCAGTGTTATAGTAGTTATATATATTAGGCTATATGGACAGGATAGTGGGATGTTTTCTTTATGTCGGTCCCCGCTCGGTTACGTATCACACAGGGTCCTGGACGTGGGGCGCAGTCAGCACTATTCTGTGTACAGAGGTGGCGTTGTGCACCCACTGCTGCTGCTGCTGTAGGAATCACTAGTCAGAGTCGTCATGGTAACCTGGACAGTTCAGTGCAGGCCCGAGCCTCCATTTCTACCATCGCTTCCTCCCTCCCCAGTCCGCAGATTAGTATTCAGCGGGAACGTCTTCTGTGGGAGCGGAGGCCGCGGGTTTATAAATAGCTGCACAATTTCTGCTCTGTAATATGCGCAGGCTAAATATATACATATACAGAGAATCTCCTCTAATCTGCCGCCCAGTAATCCACTCGTCTTATCTATAGACATACGTAATCCCACAATACAGTATCGGAATTGCGTGCCATCTTGAAGACTTGGCCGCCTTCCTCCATCGCTCCACGTTCTTGTTCTGACGCTCACTGTGGGGGCTTTGGGTGGAGGCCAGGGGTCATTGTTGGCCCATTGATCCATGAGGTGGCCATACTAGTGAATCTATTAGTTTGCGAGACCTGCAATGTGTATTTTGAACATTGCGCCATCTTGATTACTTGGCCGCCTTCCTCCATCGCTCCACGTTCTTGTTCTGACGCTCACTGTGGGGGCTTTGGGTGGAGGCCAGGGGTCATTGTTGGCCCATTGATCCATGAGGTGGCCATACTAGTGAATCTATTAGTTTGCGAGACCTGCAATGTGTATTTTGAACATTGCGCCATCTTGATTACTTGGCCGCCTTCCTCCATCGCTCCACGTTCTTGTTCTGATGCTCACTGTGGGGGCTTTGGGTGGTGGCTAGGGGTCATTGTTGGCCCATTGATCCATGTGGTGGCCATACTAGTGAATCTAGTAATTCGCGAGACCTGAAATGTGTATTTTGAACATTGCGCCATCTTGATTACTTGGCCGCCTTCCTCCATCGCTCCACGTTCTTGTTCTGATGCTCACTGTAGGGGCTTTGGGTGGTGGCCAGGGGTCATTGTTGGCCCATTGATCCATGTGGTGGCCATACTAGTGAATCTAATAGTTTGCGAGACCTGCAATGTGTATTTTGAACATTGCACCATCTTGATTACTTGGCCGCCTTCCTCCACCGCTCCACGTTCTTGTTCTGATGCTCACTATGGGGGCTTTGGGTGGTGGCCAGGGGTCATTGTTGGCCCATTGATCCATGTGGTGGCCATACTAGTGAATCTAGTAGTTCGCAAGACCTGCAATGTGCATTTTTAACATTGCGCCATCTTGAAAACATTGTCGCAAAAACGATTTCCTTATTAATATTGGATATTAATTTTATAATTGTCATAATATTTAGTTTTATTATGGGGCTCGGCGCCCCGGAGGGTGAAGAGTGCTGAGAACATACAGGGAGTTCACTGTCGCCCACTCCTTCTATGAGGGCAGACTCAGGCCAGGCCGAGCATGTGAGCCCTGAGAAAAGACGTGGAAACAATGGGGACGTTTCATAGCTCTCCAGACCCCGGGGATCATTCCATGAGCCCACCACAAAATCAGCGCTCCTATCTGTCTGGCCTAAAACAGCTGACAGACATGAGGAGCTCATTTTGTCACTTAACCCTTATTTAACCACCGGGATACATAAGTGTTATCGGTAGTCCTCTGAGGCTTCTGACTGACCCATCTGAAATAAACCCCATTAGATAATGAAGGGAGTTCTTTACATATTACATTCCCCAAATTATGTCATTTTCATTAGTTGTGGTAAACGCCGTTGTTCTCCTGAATTCGGCAATGTTTTTCTTTTTTTTCTGCGCCTCTCCGTTCCTGAGATATGACCTCTTTTTTTCTTAATATGAATCCAGCCTTTTTTTTCCAATTGGGCATGGTCTTCAAGGACACACCCACATAGAATAGTTGCAGACCACTCCCACTTGGCTGCAAAGGCTAGATTTATATTCAGGAAAGAGAAGGCCATATCTCAGGAATGGAGAGACGCAGGAGCAAAAGAAAAACATCGCCGGATTCAGGAGAACAGCGGCATTTACACCATATTTATAGCTAATCTAGGGTCTTCTTTAAAAGTGTATTTTTTCCTCATCATCCTGAATGGGTATTCCCATTGCAGATACTTTTGGGAAAGCAAATTTTAACAGATGTGTTGGTTACATGATTTTTTAGCACTTTTCCCCCTTTTTGATATACCGCGTAGCTGTTCTAGTCTCAAAATGGCTGCAGATGGAGGAGCATGTGACCAGACCTGTCCATCAGCCTCTTCCAACTGCACGTGCAAAAACTGTTTACTAAATTGAGGAGTCTGATGGACAGGTCTGGTTACATGCTTCTCCATCAGCAGCCATTGTGAGATTAGAACTGTGCAGATGGTGAACAATATGAAAATATATCTCCAATTAATCTGTTAAAATAAAGATAAAGTGGACAATCCCTTTAAGCTACACTGTGAATACTGTTTTCTTAAATCTATTTACAAAATCAGAAAGTAGAAGATTGGTATTTACAATGATGATCAGTTGCCAATTTTTACACATCCTGCTGGCAATTACTTCAGCTGCTCTTCCATGACTTGCCACATTCAGTATTTCTTGACCACCCGTCTTGCCA
Source organism: Anomaloglossus baeobatrachus (assembly GCF_048569485.1). Taxonomy (NCBI): domain Eukaryota; kingdom Metazoa; phylum Chordata; class Amphibia; order Anura; family Aromobatidae; genus Anomaloglossus; species Anomaloglossus baeobatrachus. The sequence goes on from NC_134355.1 coordinate 678,319,283, forward strand.
GTAATGTTCTTTTCTTGCCCTTGTCTGCTAATCTTCTGCAATCCGGCAGCGAACTCACTCAGTTACATTGATCATCTAAATGTTAGTACTGTAATGGCTTATGAGCCGGCCCAATATAGCAAGAAAAGCAGCCTTATCAAATGTGGGGTAATACTCAGAAAAAAGCTTTATAGGATACAGTGGCCCTAGTGGTAGAATAATTTCCTACTCTGTGATGGAGGAAAAAATTACTTCTGGCCCAATATAGCAAGCAAAGAAGCCTTGTCAAATGTGGGGTAATACTCAGAAAAATCTTTATAGGCTACAGTGGCCCTTGTGGTAGAATAATTTCCTACTCTGTGATGAAGGAAAAAAATGCAGATGTAAAGATGAGACATTTTAGAAACACTATACTCATGAACAGGTAAAGAGCTTGATAGTTACAATCTCTCAAGAGGCAACGTGCTTGATGAGAGGTAGGTTGGTGTTTACAATGAGAATCGGTTGCTAGTTTTTAAACATCCTGCTGGCAATTACTTCAGCTGCTCTTCCAGCACTTGCCACAGTCAGTATTTCTTGACAACTTCTCTTGGCAGTAATGTCCTTTTCTTGCCCTCGTCTGTCAATCTTCTGCAATCCCGCAGCGAAGTTACCCATATCATCTAAGTGTTAGTAATGGCTTATGGCCCAATATAGCAAGCAAAGCAGCCTTGTCAAAGGTGGGGCAATACCCTGAAAAAGACCTTAGAGCTTAATAGTTGCAACCTCTCAAGAGGCAAGATGTTTGATCAGAGGAGGAATGTTGGTATTTACAATGAGGATCGGTTCCCAGTTTTTACACATTCTGCTGGCAATTACTTCAGCTGCTCTTCCAGCACTTGCCACAGTCAGTATTTCTTGATGACTTCTCTTGGCAGTAATGTCCTTTTCTTGCCCTCATCTGTCAATCTTCTGCAATCCCCCAGCGAAGTTACCTGATCATCTAAATGTTAGTAATGGCTTATGGCACAATATAGCAAGCAAATCAGCCCAGTCAAAGGTGGGACAATACCATGAAAAAGACCTGAGAGCTTGATAGGTACAACCTCTCAAGAGGCAAGGTGTTTGATCAGAGGTAGAAGGTTGGTATTTACTATGAGGATTGGTTGACAATTTTTACACATCCTGCTAGCAATTACTTCAGCTGCTCTTCCAGCACTTGCCATAATCAGTGTTTCTTGACTACCTCTCTTGACAGTAATGTCCTTTTCTTACCCTTGTCTTGCCCTTGTCTGCTAATCTTCTGCAATCCCTCAGCGAACTCCCTCAGTTATCGGGATCGACTAAATTTTAGTAATGTCTTATGGCCCAATATAGCAAGCAAAGCAGCCTTGTCAAAGGTGGGGCAATAGCCTGAAAAATACCTTAGAGCTTGATAGCTACAACCTCTCAAGAGTCAATGTGTTTGATCAGTTGTAGAAGGTTGGTAGTTACAATGAGGATCAGATGTTAATTTTTACACATCCGGCTGGCAATTACTTCAGCTGCTCTTCCAGCACTTGTATTTCTTGACTACTTCTCTTGGCAGTAATGTCCTTTTCTTGCCCTTGTCTGCCAATCTTCTGCAATCCTCCAGCGAAGTTACCTTGATCATCTAAATGTTAGTAATGGCTTATGGCCCAATATAGCAAGCAAAGCAGCCTTGTCAAAGGTGGGGCAATACCCGGAAAAAGACCTTAGAGCTTGATAGGTACAACCTCTCAACAGGCAATGTGTTTGATCAGAGGTAGAAGGTTGGTATTTACAATGAGGATTGGTTGACAATTTTTACACATCCTGCTAGCAATTACTTCAGCTGCTCTTCCAGCACTTGTATTTCTTGACTACTTCTCTCTGCAGTAATATCCTTTTCTTGACCTTGTCTGCCAGTCTTCTGCAATCCTGCAGTGAACTCACTCAATTATCGGGATCATCTAAATGTTAGTAATGGCTTATGGACCAATAAAGCAAGCAAAGCAGCCTTGTCAAAGGTGCAGTTATACCCTGAAAAACCCTTTAGTGGTAGTGGTCCTGGTAGAAATAAATGTCACAGATCAACAAAGGACTTGCAAATATCTTAAGACTTAAAGACATAATCATATCTAACTTCCCAAACATGTAACCAATGCCAGTAAGCTGCAAGAAAGTCAGTGATTTCAGTCTGTTTGTATTTGGAACATGGAAAAACAATTGACAAAGGCCACCACTGTTCAAGATGAAAATCATGTATCTATTTTATGGGAAGGGATCATGAGACGGCTGTGTGACCGGACATGGCGGATTATTATTTGTTACCAAATCTTTTCACAGAAGTGATGTAACAATTAAGTTCCAAATACTAACTTCTGTGAATAAGACATAGATTTGCAGGGGGTTGTCCCAGACTAAATACACTGATGGCCTATCCCCAGGATAATCAATCAGTGATCTGTGAGGGTGTGATTTTTGGGTCCCCCACCCATTGGTGCTACTGTGGGGACAAGGGTTCAGATCTGGCCAAAATAATGAGAGAGAATGTTTTAAGGCATTTTTCTTTCTTTCTACAAAGTCAAAAGTTTCCATACACTAGGAGTACTGTGCCTTTAAATAATATGGGACAGCCCATATGATGATGTCATGTTTTTGGAAGCTTCTGATAGGTTTATTGGCAACATCTGAGTTAATTGGAGACACACCTGTGGAAGTATTGTAATGCACACCTGAAACACACGGCTTCTTTGTGTAGCATCATGGGAAAGTCAAAAGAAATCAGCCAAGATCTCATGTAGAGAATTGTGGAGTTGCACAAGTCTGGTTCATCCTTGGGTTCAATTTCCAGATACCTGAGGCTGCCTCGTTCATCTGTACAAGCAATTATACGCAAGTTCAAACAAGATGGGAATGTCCAGCCATCATACCGCTCAGGAAGGAGACGGGTTCTGTGTACCAGAGATGAACGTGCTTTGGTCAGACATGTGCATATCAACCCAAGAACAAAAGCAAAAGACCTTGTGAAGATGCTGGCGGAAGCTGGAAAGATTGTGTCATTATCCACAGTGAAACGAGTACTGTATCAACATGGACTGAAAGCCCACTCTGCCCGGAAGAAGCCATTACTCCAAAAGAAACATAAAAAAGACAGATTAATGTTTGCATATGCACACAGGAACAAAGACCTTAATTTCTGGAGATGTCCTGTGGTCTGATGAAACTAAAACTAAACTGTTTGGCCATAATGACCATCATTATGTGTGGAGGAAAAAGAGAGAAGCTTAGAAGCCTAAGAACAACATCCCAACAGTGATACATGGGGGCAGCATCATGTTGTGGGGTTGATTTGCTGCAGGAGGGACTGGTGCACTTCACAAGTAGATGGCATAATGAGGAAAGAAGATTATGTGGCAATACTGAAGAACATCTCGAGACATCAGCTGGGAACTTAAAGTTTAGGCAGAAATGGGTCCTCCAAATGGACAATGACCGGAAGCTACTGCCAAACTGGTTACAAAGTGGCTTAAGGATAACAAAGTCAATGTTTAGTAGTGGCCATCACAAAGCCCTGATCTCAATCCTATGGAAAATATATGGGCAAAGCTGAAAAGGCCGGAGCGAGCAGCGACCTACAAATATGGCTCAGCTCCACCAGATCTGTCAGGAGGAATCGGCCCAAATTCCACCAAATATTGTGAGAAGCTTCTGGAAGGATCCAAAACGTGTCACCCAAGTCACACAGTGTAAGGCCAATGCCACCAAATACTAATGACAGAGAGGAAACTGCACTGCAGAAAGGAAGAAAAATGCCTGAAAATATTCTCTCTCTCATTATTCTGGCATTTGGCAAATAAGGATAATTTTGGTTCCTATGGCTACTTTCACACTTGCGTTGAACGGTATCCGTTGCATTGCGTTGTGTAACGGATGCAACGGATGTGTTGCATATAGTGACACAACGGATGCAACGGATGCTGCAAAACAACGCAATTCGTTTTGATTTTTTTTTTTTTTTTTTCCCGGTTTTACCAGCGGCAGACTATAGTGAACGATCAGCTGATCGTTCCCTGCAGCCGGCCGCTGGGTGATCAGCTGATTGCTCCCAGTAGCCGGCCGCCGGGTGATCAGCTGATCGCTCCCTGCAGCCGGCCGCCGGGTGATCAGCTGATCGCTCCCTGCAGCCGGCCGCCGGGTGATCAGCTGATCGCTCCCTGCAGCCGGCCGCCGGGTGATCAGCTGATCGCTCCCTGCAGCCGGCCGCCGGGTGATCAGCTGATCGCTCCCTGCAGCCGGCCGCCGGGTGATCAGCTGATCGCTCCCTGCAGCCGGCCGCCGGGTGATCAGCTGATCGCTGTCACTTGCCGGCGCCCGGGCATGCCGGCGGGCGGGCGCTCAGCTGAGCGCTGTGACTTGCCGGCGGCCGGGCATGCTGGTGGCCGGTCATTCAGCTGAGCGCTGTCGCTTGCCGACGGCCGGGCGCTCAGCTGAACGTTCGGCCACCGCGAGCCAAAATAAAGTTTGATTTAAAAAAAAAAAAAAAAAAAAAAGAGCATGCGCAGTGAAATCCAGAGGATTCCGCTGCTCAAAATAACGTTACATGCTGCGTTCCTCCCGCTGGGCGGAAGCAACGGAGCGTCGCCCAGCGGAAGCAACGCAGCTCCTTTTGGTACAATCCGTCAACCATACAAGTCTATGGGAAACAGCGGAATCCGTTAACGGATTCCGCTGTTTCCCAAAAGGGCGGATTGTAACGGAAGGAAAATAACGCAAGTGTGAAAGTACCCTAATTGACCTAAAACGGGAAAAGTTTATTCTGATTTCATGTCAGATGGTGAGAAAAACCTGCAGATGTGTCTGTAAGAAGAGCAGAGGGAAAAACCTGCAGATGTGTCTGTATAGAGAGCGGAGGGAAAAACCTGCAGATGTGTCTGTAAGAAGAGCAGAGGGAAAAACCTGCAAATGTGTCTGTATAGAGAGTGGAGGGAAAAACCTGCAGATGTGTCTGTATAGAGAGCGGAGGGAAAAACCTGCAGATGTGTCTGTAAGAAGAGCAGAGGGAAAAACCTGCAGATGTGTCTGTAAGAAGAGCAGAGGGAAAAACTTGCAGATGTGTCTGTATAGAGAGTGGAGGGAAAAACCTGCAGATGTGTCCTAATAGAGAGCGGAGGGAAAAACCTGCAGATGTGTCTGTATAGAGAGCGGAGGGAGAATCCTGCAGATGTGTCCTAATAGAGAGCGGAGGGAAAAACCTGCAGATGTGTCTGTATAGAGAGTGGAGGGAAAAACCTGCCGATGTGTCTCTATAGAGAGCGGAGGGAAAAACCTGCAGATGTGTCATTATAGAGAGTGGAGGGAAAAACCTGCAGATGTGTCTGTATAGAGAGCGGAGGGGAAAATCTGCAATGTGTCTTTATAGATAGTGGATGGAAAAACCTGCAGATGTGTCATTATAGAGAGCGGAGGGAAAAACCTGCAGATGTGTCTGTATAGAGAGCGGAGGGAAAAACCTGCAGATGTGTCTGTATAGAGAGCGGAGGGAAAAACCTGAAGATGTATCTGTATAGAGAGCGGAGGGAAAAACCTGCAGATGTGTCTGTATAGAGAGCGGAGGGAAAAACCTGAAGATGTATCTGTATAGAGAGCGGAGGGAAAAACCTGCAGATGTGTCTGTATAGAGAGCGGAGGGAAAAACCTGAAGATGTATCTGTATAGAGAGCGGAGGGAAAAACCTGCAGATGTGTCTGTATAGAGAAAGGCACATCTGCAAAGCAGTAATCAAAGCAAATTGTGGCTACTGTGAAGAACCTAGAATATAAGACATATTATCAGTGGTATCACACTGTTTTGTGAAGTATTTCATTCCACATGTGTTACTTCATAGTTTTGATGCCTTCAATGCAATTTTCAGAGTCACGAAAATAAAGAAAACTCATTGCATGAGAAGGTGTGTCCAAACTTTCGGTCTGCACTGTGTATATATATATATATATATACACACACACATATATATATATATATATATATATATATATATATATATATATATATATATACACATACATATGTAAAATGTCTAACAAGGTGAGTGGTTTTTGCCGTGTAAATGTGTTTTTTTTGGGGGGGTGCATTGTCAAGTTCCACCAGTGGGATGAGACTTAAAAATCTATGTGGAAAAAAAAAGTGAAAACAAAAATGTCCAAGAATGTAAAAAAAAAAATGCAAAGAAAAAGCTTTGGGCCAATTAATTGTGCCATTTTCTCTCTACTTTTTGGGGGTTTTTTTTGCCTTTTTTCATTTGCACTTTATTCTTTTTCTATTTTAGTATATTTTAAAGTCTATTTCATGCCGGTGCTTTATAGGGATTCATTCTAGTCATTGTGGAAGGACTTTAAAAAAAAAATAAAAAATTAAAAAAAAAAAAAAAATCACATTTTTTGCACGAATGTACTTCTGTAACCTACAGAGTGATTTTTTGGACACTGAAAATTATTTTGAGAACTTTGCAAGATTTTAGCAAATTATGTGAATTTTGAAAAGTTTCAAAGGATGTTAAAATGCAAAACTAAAGGGCATTACGTGTTCATGAAGCATTTGTATCATTTATATTTATTTATTAACATTTTTTGCCCCAAAAAATTCAAACTCAACATAAAAAAAAGAAAGTAGGTTAAAAAAAAACTGTCTAAAAAAATGTGAATTGGCCCCATTGTGCTTTCACTTTTACAACAAAATTGGTATCGCTGTTGCTATAATGAACCGTAGCATAAAAATAACATAAAAAACATAAAATAAAATAAAAAAATTAAAGTGTGAAAATCCTGTTTTTTAAAATTCCTAAAAAAAACCCCGTTAATGTATTAATGAAAATAAATAAATAAATAAATAAATAAATAAATAACTGTACCCTTAAAGCCAAAAATAGCTGCATCCTTTGGGGGTTAGGAGCGTTACAATGGTGTATCACAGGTGTTTGGGCAGTTAGGAGGGATGAAATTGAGATACTAATATAAACACCAAATGCTCCTTTAATTAACCCTTCCACTGCTGCACTGACTGGAGGATAAGGAACTCTGTTGCACGAGCGAAAATGGTCTCTGAGGAACCGGTGTAACGTCACACAGTTGCTAATCGGGATCCACCGGACCGGTATATACCAAGCAACTAGCGCCTGTCATCTCCCTCTTGCCCCACAGTTGTCTAAATAAAATAACGGCAGGGGAAATAATCACACAACAAACCCTCCCCAACAACACGCGGCCTCCATGGGGAGAAGCTGACAGCAAGATATAGCGGTATGAGAGCAAAGTTATCATACCATGATATACACAGTAATTAGTTCTATGATCAAAAGGTACACAATATTAATATAACTCCCATCATGGCTCATGTGATCACTGTCACCCCATCCTAATAATGTAAATAGTCAACAAAACTAAAGATCGCGGAGGCAGCGACAAGGAAAACTACTATAATACTGCCCCTATGTACAAGAATATAACTACTATAATACTGCCCCCTATGTACAAGAATATAACTACTATAATACTGCTCCTATGTACAAGAATATAACTACTATAATACTGCTCCTATGTACAAGAATATAACTACTATAATACTGCCCCTATAGACAAGACTATAACTACTATAATACTGCCCCCTATGTACAAGACTATAACTACTATAATACTGCTCCTATGTACAAGAATATAACTACTATAATACTGCTCCTATGTACAAGAATATAACTACTATAATACTGCTCCTATGTACAAGACTATAACTACTATAATACTGCCCCTATGTACAAGAATATAACTACTATAATACTGCCACTATATACAAGAATATAACTACTATAATACTGCCCCTATGTACAAGAATATAACTACTATAATACTGCCCCTATATACAAGAATATAACTACTATAATACTGGTCCTATATACAAGAATATAACTGCTATAATACTGCCACTATGTACAAGAATATAACTACTATAATACTGCCCCCTATGTACAAAAATATAACTACTATAATACTACTGCCCCTATGTAGAAGAATATAACTACTATAATACTGCCCCCTATGTACAAGAATATAACTACTATAATACTACTGCCCCTATGTAGAAGAATATAACTACTATAATACTGCCCCTATGTACAAGAATATAACTGCTATAATACTGCTCCTATATACAAGAATATAACTAATATAATATTGCCCCTATGTACAAGAATATAACTACTATAATACTGCCCCTATGTACAAGAATATAACTACTATAATACTACCCCCTATATACAAGAATATAACTACTATAATACTGCCGCTATGTACAAGAATATAACTACTATAATACTGCCCCTATGTGCAAGAATATAACTACTATAATACTGCCCCTATGTACAAGACTATAACTACTATAATACTGCTCCTATGTACAAGAATATAACTACTATAATACTGCTCCTATGTACAAGAATATAACTACTATAATACTGCTCCTATGTACAAGAATAAAACTACTATAATACTGCCCCTATGTACAAGAATATAACTACTATAATACTGCCCCCTATGTACAAGACTATAACTACTATAATACTGCTCCTATGTACAAGAATATAACTACTATAATACTGCTCCTATGTACAAGAATATAACTACTATAATACTGCTCCTATGTACAAGACTATAACTACTATAATACTGCCCCTATGTACAAGAATATAACTACTATAATACTGCCCCTATATACAAGAATATAACTACTATAATACTGCCCCCTATGTACAAGAATATAATTACTATAATAATGCCCCTATGTACAAGACTATAACTACTATAATACTGCTCCTATGTACAAGAATATAACTACTATAATACTGCCCCTATGTACAAGAATAAAACTACTATAATACTGCCCCTATGTACAAGAATATAATTACTATAATACTGCCCCTATGTACAAGAATATAACTACTATAATACTGCCCCTATGTACAAGAATATAACTACTATAATACTGCCCCTATGTACAAGAATATAACTACTATAATACTGCTCCTATGTACAAGAATATAACTACTATAATACTGCTCCTATGTACAAGACTATAACTACTATAATACTGCCCCTATGTACAAGAATATAACTACTATAATACTGCCCCCTATGTACAAGACTATAACTACTATAATACTGCTCCTATGTACAAGAATATAACTACTATAATACTGCTCCTATGTACAAGAATATAACTACTATAATACTGCTCCTATGTACAAGACTATAACTACTATAATACTGCCCCTATGTACAAGAATATAACTACTATAATACTGCCCCTATATACAAGAATATAACTACTATAATACTGCTCCTATATACAAGAATATAACTACTATAATACTGGTCCTATATACAAGAATATAACTGCTATAATACTGCCCCTATGTACAAGAATATAACTACTATAATACTGCTCCTATGTACAAGAATATAACTACTATAATACTGCTCCTATGTACAAGACTATAACTACTATAATACTGCCCCTATGTACAAGAATATAACTACTATAATACTGCCCCCTATGTACAAGACTATAACTACTATAATACTGCTCCTATGTACAAGAATATAACTACTATAATACTGCTCCTATGTACAAGAATATAACTACTATAATACTGCTCCTATGTACAAGACTATAACTACTATAATACTGCCCCTATGTACAAGAATATAACTACTATAATACTGCCCCTATATACAAGAATATAACTACTATAATACTGCTCCTATGTACAAGAATATAACTACTATAATACTGGTCCTATATACAAGAATATAACTGCTATAATACTGCCACTATGTACAAGAATATAACTACTATAATACTGCCCCCTATGTACAAGAATATAACTACTATAATACTACTGCCCCTATGTAGAAGAATATAACTACTATAATACTGCCCCCTATGTACAAGAATATAACTACTATAATACTACTGCCCCCTATGTACAAGAATATAACTACTATAATACTACTGCCCCTATGTAGAAGAATATAACTACTATAATACTGCCCCTATGTACAAGAATATAACTGCTATAATACTGCTCCTATATACAAGAATATAACTAATATAATATTGCCCCTATGTACAAGAATATAACTACTATAATACTGTCCCTATGTACAAGAATATAACTACTATAATAATATAACTACTATAATACTGCCCCTATGTACAAGAATATAGCTACTATAATACTGCCCCTATGTACAAGAATATAACTACTATAATACTGCCCCCTATGTACAAGAATATAACTACTATAATACTGCCCCCTATGTACAAGAATATAACTACTATAATACTGCCCCCTATGTACAAGAATATAACTACTATAATACTGCTCCTATGTACAAGAATATAACTACTATAATACAGCCCCCTATGTACAAGAATATAACTACTATAATACTGCTCCCTATGTACAAGAATATAACTACTATAATACTGCCCCCTATGTACAAGAATATAACTACTATAATACTGCCCCCTATGTACAAGAATATAACTACTATAATACTGCCCCCTATGTACAAGACTATAACTACTATAATACTGCTCCTATGTACAAGAATATAACTACTATAATACTGCTCCTATGTACAAGAATATAACTACTATAATACTGCTCCTATGTACAAGACTATAACTACTATAATACTGCCCCTATGTACAAGAATATAACTACTATAATACTGCCCCTATATACAAGAATATAACTACTATAATACTGCTCCTATATACAAGAATATAACTACTATAATACTGGTCCTATATACAAGAATATAACTGCTATAATACTGCCCCTATGTACAAGAATATAACTACTATAATACTGCTCCTATGTACAAGAATATAACTACTATAATACTGCTCCTATGTACAAGACTATAACTACTATAATACTGCCCCTATGTACAAGAATATAACTACTATAATACTGCCCCCTATGTACAAGACTATAACTACTATAATACTGCTCCTATGTACAAGAATATAACTACTATAATACTGCTCCTATGTACAAGAATATAACTACTATAATACTGCTCCTATGTACAAGACTATAACTACTATAATACTGCCCCTATGTACAAGAATATAACTACTATAATACTGCCCCTATATACAAGAATATAACTACTATAATACTGCTCCTATGTACAAGAATATAACTACTATAATACTGGTCCTATATACAAGAATATAACTGCTATAATACTGCCACTATGTACAAGAATATAACTACTATAATACTGCCCCCTATGTACAAGAATATAACTACTATAATACTACTGCCCCTATGTAGAAGAATATAACTACTATAATACTGCCCCCTATGTACAAGAATATAACTACTATAATATTACTGCCCCTATGTAGAAGAATATAACTACTATAATACTGCCCCTATATACAAGAATATAACTACTATAATACTGCTCCTATATACAAGAATATAACTACTATAATACTGCCCCTATGTACAAGAATATAACTACTATAATACTGCCCCCTATGTACAAGAATATAACTACTATAATACTGCCCCCTATGTACAAGAATATAACTGCTATAATACTGCCCCTATGTACAAGAATATAACTGCTATAATACTGCCCCTATGTACAAGAATATAACTGCTATAATACTGCTCCTATGTACAAGAATATAACTACTATAATAATGCCCCCTATGTACAAGAATATAACTACTATAATACTGCCCCTATGTACAAGAATAAAACTACTATAATACTGCCCCTATGTACAAGAATATAATTACTATAATACTGCCCCTATGTACAAGAATATAACTACTATAATACTACTGCCCCTATGTAGAAGAATATAACTACTATAATACTGCCCCCTATGTACAAGAATATAACTACTATAATACTACTGCCCCTATGTACAAGAATATAACTACTATAATACTGCCCCTATATACAAGAATATAACTACTATAATACTGCTCCTATATACAAGAATATAACTACTATAATACTGGTCCTATATACAAGAATATAACTGCTATAATACTGCCCCTATGTACAAGAATATAACTACTATAATACTGCTCCTATGTACAAGAATATAACTACTATAATACTGCTCCTATGTACAAGACTATAACTACTATAATACTGCCCCTATGTACAAGAATATAACTACTATAATACTGCCCCCTATGTACAAGACTATAACTACTATAATACTGCTCCTATGTACAAGAATATAACTACTATAATACTGCTCCTATGTACAAGAATATAACTACTATAATACTGCTCCTATGTACAAGACTATAACTACTATAATACTGCCCCTATGTACAAGAATATAACTACTATAATACTGCCCCTATATACAAGAATATAACTACTATAATACTGCTCCTATGTACAAGAATATAACTACTATAATACTGGTCCTATATACAAGAATATAACTGCTATAATACTGCCACTATGTACAAGAATATAACTACTATAATACTGCCCCCTATGTACAAGAATATAACTACTATAATACTACTGCCCCTATGTAGAAGAATATAACTACTATAATACTGCCCCCTATGTACAAGAATATAACTACTATAATACTACTGCCCCTATGTAGAAGAATATAACTACTATAATACTGCCCCTATGTACAAGAATATAACTGCTATAATACTGCTCCTATATACAAGAATATAACTAATATAATATTGCCCCTATGTACAAGAATATAACTACTATAATACTGTCCCTATGTACAAGAATATAACTACTATAATAATATAACTACTATAATACTGCCCCTATGTACAAGAATATAGCTACTATAATACTGCCCCTATGTACAAGAATATAACTACTATAATACTGCCCCCTATGTACAAGAATATAACTACTATAATACTGCCCCCTATGTACAAGAATATAACTACTATAATACTGCCCCCTATGTACAAGAATATAACTACTATAATACTGCTCCTATGTACAAGAATATAACTACTATAATACAGCCCCCTATGTACAAGAATATAACTACTATAATACTGCTCCCTATGTACAAGAATATAACTACTATAATACTGCCCCCTATGTACAAGAATATAACTACTATAATACAGCCCCTATGTACAAGAATATAACTACTATGATACTGCCCCTCTGTACAAGAATATAACTGCTATAATACTGCCCCTATGTAGAAGAATATAACTACTATAATACTGCCCCTCTGTACAAGAATATAACTACTATAATACTGTCCCCTATGTACAAGAATATAACTACTATAATACTGTCCCCTATGTACAAGAATATAACTACTATAATACTGCCCCTCTGTACAAGAATATAACTACTATAATACTGTCCCCTATGTACAAGAATATAACTACTATAATACTGCCCCTCTGTACAAGAATATAACTACTATAATACTGTCCCCTATGTACAAGAATATAACTACTATAATACTGCCCCCTATGTACAAGAATATAACTGCTATAATACTGCTCCTATGTACAAGAATATAACTACTATAATACTGCCCCTATGTACAAGACTATAACTACTATAATACTGCCCCTATGTACAAGAATATAACTACTATAATACTGCCCCTATATACAAGAATATAACTACTATAATACTGCTCCTATGTACAAGAATATAACTACTATAATACTGGTCCTATATACAAGAATATAACTACTATAATACTGCCCCTATGTACAAGAATATAACTACTATAATACTGCCCCCTATGTACAAGAATATAACTACTATAATACTACTGCCCCTATGTAGAAGAATATAACTACTATAATACTGCCCCCTATGTACAAGAATATAACTACTATAATACTACTGCCCCTATGTAGAAGAATATAACTACTATAATACTGCCCCTATGTACAAGAATATAACTGCTATAATACTGCTCCTATATACAAGAATATAACTAATATAATATTGCCCCTATGTACAAGAATATAACTACTATAATACTGTCCCTATGTACAAGAATATAACTACTATAATAATATAACTACTATAATACTGCCCCTATGTACAAGAATATAGCTACTATAATACTGCCCCTATGTACAAGAATATAACTACTATAATACTGCCCCCTATGTACAAGAATATAACTACTATAATACTGCCCCTATGTACAAGAATATAACTACTATAATACTGCCCCCTATGTACAAGAATATAACTACTATAATACTGCTCCTATGTACAAGAATATAGCTACTATAATACTGCCCCTATGTACAAGAATATAACTACTATAATACTGGTCCTATATACAAGAATATAACTACTATAATACTGCCCCTATGTACAAGAATATAACTACTATAATACTGCCCCTATGTACAAGAATATAACTACTATAATACTACTGCCCCTATGTAGAAGAATATAACTACTATAATACTGCCCCCTATGTACAAGAATATAACTACTATAATACTACTGCCCCTATGTAGAAGAATATAACTACTATAATACTGCCCCTATGTACAAGAATATAACTGCTATAATACTGCTCCTATATACAAGAATATAACTAATATAATATTGCCCCTATGTACAAGAATATAACTACTATAATACTGTCCCTATGTACAAGAATATAACTACTATAATAATATAACTACTATAATACTGCCCCTATGTACAAGAATATAGCTACTATAATACTGCCCCTATGTACAAGAATATAACTACTATAATACTGCCCCCTATGTACAAGAATATAACTACTATAATACTGTCCCTATGTACAAGAATATAACTACTATAATAATATAACTACTATAATACTGCCCCTATGTACAAGAATATAGCTACTATAATACTGCCCCTATGTACAAGAATATAACTACTATAATACTGCCCCCTATGTACAAGAATATAACTACTATAATACTGCCCCTATGTACAAGAATATAACTACTATAATACTGCCCCCTATGTACAAGAATATAACTACTATAATACTGCTCCTATGTACAAGAATATAGCTACTATAATACTGCCCCTATGTACAAGAATATAACTACTATAATACTGGTCCTATATACAAGAATATAACTACTATAATACTGCCCCTATGTACAAGAATATAACTACTATAATACTGCCCCCTATGTACAAGAATATAACTACTATAATACTACTGCCCCTATGTAGAAGAATATAACTACTATAATACTGCCCCCTATGTACAAGAATATAACTACTATAATACTACTGCCCCTATGTAGAAGAATATAACTACTATAATACTGCCCCTATGTACAAGAATATAACTGCTATAATACTGCTCCTATATACAAGAATATAACTAATATAATATTGCCCCTATGTACAAGAATATAACTACTATAATACTGTCCCTATGTACAAGAATATAACTACTATAATAATATAACTACTATAATACTGCCCCTATGTACAAGAATATAGCTACTATAATACTGCCCCTATGTACAAGAATATAACTACTATAATACTGCCCCCTATGTACAAGAATATAACTACTATAATACTGCCCCTATGTACAAGAATATAACTACTATAATACTGCCCCCTATGTACAAGAATATAACTACTATAATACTGCTCCTATGTACAAGAATATAACTACTATAATACAGCCCCCTATGTACAAGAATATAACTACTATAATACTGCTCCCTATGTACAAGAATATAACTACTATAATACTGCCCCCTATGTACAAGAATATAACTACTATAATACTGCCCCCTATGTACAAGAATATAACTACTATAATACTGCTCCTATGTACAAGAATATAACTGCTATAATACTGCTCCTATGTACAAGAATATAACTACTATAATACTGCCCCTATGTACAAGAATATAACTGCTATAATACTGCCCCTATGTACAAGAATATAACTGCTATAATACTGCTCCTATGTTCAAGAATATAACTACTATAATAATGCCCCCTATGTACAAGAATATAACTACTATAATACTGCCCCTATGTACAAGAATAAAACTACTATAATACTGCCCCTATGTACAAGAATATAATTACTATAATACTGCCCCTATGTACAAGAATATAACTACTATAATACTGCCCCTATGTACAAGAATATAACTACTATAATACTGCCCCTATGTACAAGAATATAACTACTATAATACTGCCCCTATGTACAAGAATAAAACTACTATAATACTGCCCCTATGTACAAGAATATAATTACTATAATACTGCCCCTATGTACAAGAATATAGCTACTATAATACTGCCCCTATGTACAAGAATATAACTACTATAATACTGCCCCTATGTACAAGAATATAACTACTATGATACTGCCCCTCTGTACAAGAATATAACTGCTATAATACTGCCCCTATGTAGAAGAATATAACTACTATAATACTGCCCCTCTGTACAAGAATATAACTACTATAATACTGTCCCCTATGTACAAGAATATAACTACTATAATACTGTCCCCTATGTACAAGAATATAACTACTATAATACTGCCCCTCTGTACAAGAATATAACTACTATAATACTGTCCCCTATGTACAAGAATATAACTACTATAATACTGCCCCTCTGTACAAGAATATAACTACTATAATACTGTCCCCTATGTACAAGAATATAACTACTATAATACTGCCCCCTATGTACAAGAATATAACTGCTATAATACTGCTCCTATGTACAAGAATATAACTACTATAATACTGCCCCTATGTACAAGACTATAACTACTATAATACTGCCCCTATGTACAAGAATATAACTACTATAATACTGCCCCTATATACAAGAATATAACTACTATAATACTGCTCCTATGTACAAGAATATAACTACTATAATACTGGTCCTATATACAAGAATATAACTACTATAATACTGCCCCTATGTACAAGAATATAACTACTATAATACTGCCCCCTATGTACAAGAATATAACTACTATAATACTACTGCCCCTATGTAGAAGAATATAACTACTATAATACTGCCCCTATGTACAAGAATATAACTGCTATAATACTGCTCCTATATACAAGAATATAACTAATATAATATTGCCCCTATGTACAAGAATATAACTACTATAATACTGTCCCTATGTACAAGAATATAACTACTATAATAATATAACTACTATAATACTGCCCCTATGTACAAGAATATAGCTACTATAATACTGCTCCTATGTACAAGAATATAACTACTATAATACAGCCCCCTATGTACAAGAATATAACTACTATAATACTGCTCCTATGTACAAGAATATAACTACTATAATACAGCCCCCTATGTACAAGAATATAACTACTATAATACTGCTCCCTATGTACAAGAATATAACTACTATAATACTGCCCCCTATGTACAAGAATATAACTACTATAATACTGCCCCCTATGTACAAGAATATAACTACTATAATACTGCCCCTATGTACAAGATTATAACTACTATAATACTGCCCCCTATGTACAAGAATATAACTACTATAATACTGTCCCCTATGTACAAGAATATAACTACTATAATACTGCTCCTATGTACAAGAATATAACTACTATAATACAGCCCCCTATGTACAAGAATATAACTACTATAATACTGCTCCCTATGTACAAGAATATAACTACTATAATACTGCCCCCTATGTACAAGAATATAACTACTATAATACTGCCCCCTATGTACAAGAATATAACTACTATAATACTGCCCCCTATGTACAAGAATATAACTACTATAATACTGCCCCTATGTACAAGAATATAACTACTATAATACTGCCCCCTATGTACAAGAATATAACTACTATAATACTGTCCCCTATGTACAAGAATATAACTACTATAATACTGCCCCTATGTACAAGAATATAACTACTATAATACTGCCCCTATGTACAAGAATATAACTACTATAATACTGCTCCTATGTACAAGAATATAACTGCTATAATACTGCTCCTATGTACAAGAATATAACTACTATAATACTGCCCCTATGTACAAGAATATAACTGCTATAATACTGCCCCTATGTACAAGAATATAACTGCTATAATACTGCCCCTATGTACAAGAATATAACTGCTATAATACTGCTCCTATGTACAAGAATATAACTACTATAATAATGCCCCCTATGTACAAGAATATAACTACTATAATACTGCCCCTATGTACAAGAATAAAACTACTATAATACTGCCCCTATGTACAAGAATATAATTACTATAATACTGCCCCTATGTACAAGAATATAACTACTATAATACTGCCCCTATGTACAAGAATATAACTACTATAATACTGCCCCTATGTACAAGAATATAACTACTATAATACTGCCCCCTATGTACAAGAATAAAACTACTATAATACTGCCCCTATGTACAAGAATATAATTACTATAATACTGCCCCTATGTACAAGAATATAGCTACTATAATACTGCCCCTATGTACAAGAATATAACTACTATAATACTGCCCCTATGTACAAGAATATAACTACTATGATACTGCCCCTCTGTACAAGAATATAACTGCTATAATACTGCCCCTATGTAGAAGAATATAACTACTATAATACTGCCCCTCTGTACAAGAATATAACTACTATAATACTGTCCCCTATGTACAAGAATATAACTACTATAATACTGTCCCCTATGTACAAGAATATAACTACTATAATATTGCCCCTCTGTACAAGAATATAACTACTATAATACTGTCCCCTATGTACAAGAATATAACTACTATAATACTGCCCCTCTGTACAAGAATATAACTACTATAATACTGCCCCTATGTACAAGAATATAACTACTATAATACTGCCCCTATGTACAAGAATATAACTACTATAATACTGTCCCCTATGTACAAGAATATAACTACTATAATACTGCCCCTCTGTACAAGAATATAACTACTATAATACTGTCCCCTATGTACAAGAATATAACTACTATAATACTGCCCCCTATGTACAAGAATATAACTGCTATAATACTGCTCCTATGTACAAGAATATAACTACTATAATACTGCCCCCTCTGTACAAGAATATAACTGCTATAATACTGCTCCTATGTACAAGAATATAACTACTATAATACTGCCCCCTATGTACAAGAATATAACTGCTATAATACTGCCCCCTATGTACAAGAATATAACTACTATAATACTGCCCCTATGTACAAGAATATAACTACTATAATACTGCCCCTATGTACAAGAATATAACTACTATAATACTGCCCCCTATGTACAAGAATATAACTGCTATAATACTGCCCCCTATGTACAAGAATATAACTACTATAATACTGCCCCTATGTACAAGAATATAACTACTATAATACTGCCTCTATGTACAAGAATATAACTACTATAATACTGCCCCCTATGTACAAGAATATAACTGCTATAATACTGCCCCCTATGTACAAGAATATAACTACTATAATACTGCCCCTATGTACAAGAATATAACTACTATAATACTGCCCCTATGTACAAGAATATAACTACTATAATACTGCCCCCTATGTACAAGAATATAACTGCTATAATACTGCCCCCTATGTACAAGAATATAACTACTATAATACTGCCCCTATGTACAAGAATATAACTACTATAATACTGCCCCTATGTACAAGAATATAACTACTATAATACTGCCCCTATGTACAAGAATATAACTACTATAATACTGTCCCCTATGTACAAGAATATAACTACTATAATACTGCCCCCTATGTACAAGAATATAACTGCTATAATACTGCTCCTATGTACAAGAATATAACTACTATAATACTGCCCCCTCTGTACAAGAATATAACTGCTATAATACTGCTCCTATGTACAAGAATATAACTACTATAATACTGCCCCCTATGTACAAGAATATAACTGCTATAATACTGCCCCCTATGTACAAGAATATAACTACTATAATACTGCCCCTATGTACAAGAATATAACTACTATAATACTGCCCCTATGTACAAGAATATAACTACTATAATACTGCCCCCTATGTACAAGAATATAACTACTATAATACTGTCCCCTATGTACAAGAATATAACTACTATAATACTGCCCCTCTGTACAAGAATATAACTGCTATAATACTGCCAGCTATGTACAAGAATATAACTGCTATAATACTGCTTCCCAGAAATTCCCTTTTCTTATTGTTGTTATTTTTGGAGGAGATGTTCGTGAGTTTGATGTTTAGCTTCATATTCCTGGTCACATTCTCTCCTTTATATACACGTTTTCAGGCTTTGGTGGCATTATTCGGTATTATACGCAGTGTAGGTGGCACCTGCTATATATCCGCTCTTGGTTTATTTATAGGCTGCTCTCAGGAATACCCAAGTCTTCCTCCATTTTGCATGGAATTCCATTGAGAGGAAGGCCGAGGAGAGCGTGATGCTGCAGTCTCACAGCAGACGGAGCAAGGCCGCTTCTGAGACCTTGAGCGGTTCAATATAGAAATCAGATTCCCTCTCCCCGTTGTCATGGATACTGGAGTATCTCTGGGAAAAGCAGTGCGATTGTGTCATGGAAAGAAGGCCTCGCACCAGTTTATGTAACAGATACACATACAGCACATGCATACACACAAAGGTACGCCACATATAATATCCATACGTACACATATATATATGTATACAGATATACCCACATACACACATATACGTACATACACACAAAGTTACGCCACATATAATATCCATACGTACACATATGTATATGTATACAGATATACCCAGATACACACATATACATACATACACATAAAGGTACGCCACATATAATATCCATACGTACACATATATATATGTATACAGATATACCCAGATACACACATATACGTACATACACACAAAGGTACACCACATATAATATCCATACGTACACATATATATATGTATACAGATATACCCAGATACACACATATACGTACATACACACAAAGTTACGCCACATATAATATCCATACGTACACATATATATATGTATACAGATATACCTAGATACACACATATACGTACATACAGATAAAAGTTACGCCACATATAATATCCATACGTACACATATATATATTTATACAGATATACCCAGATACACACATATACGTACATGCACACAAAGGTATGCCACATATAATATCCATATGTACACATATATATATATATATATATATATATATATATGTATATGTATACAGATATACCCACATACACACATATACGTACATACACACAAAGGTACGCCACATATAATATCCATACGTACACATATATCTTTATATATATGTATACAGATATACCCACATACACACATATACTTACATACACACAAAAGGTACGCCACATATAATGTCCATACATACACATATATATATACTGTATGTACACACATACCCACATATATGTACATACACACTTGTACACATATACGTACACCAACACGTACGCGTACACAAGCATATACTTATAAACCAAGAGACATATATACACACATAAATACAAACACACAGATATACAGCCCATACGTACACACACAGTGGGGTAAAATAAGTATTTGATCCACTGCCGATACATGACCCCATCCATCCTCCCTTCAATACAGTCGTCCTGTCCCTTTTGCAGAATAGCACCCCCAACGTATAGGAATGGTGTTCTTGGGGTTGCACTCATCCTTCTTCTTCCTTTAAACACGGCGAGTTGGGTTGATACCAATAAGTTATAATTTGGTCTCATCTGACCTCATGACCTTCTCCCATGCCTCCTCTGGATCATCCAGATGGTCATTGGTGAACTTCAAACGAGCATGGACATGTGCTGGTATGAGCAGGGGGACCTTGCGAGCCTGTAGGATATTAATCCATGATGGCGTATTATGTTACTAACGGTAATCTATGAGACTGTGGTGCCAGCTCTCTTCAGGTCATTGACCAGGTCCTCCCATCTAGTTCTGGGCTGATTCCTTACCTTTCTGAGAATCACCCTTACCCCACAAAGCAAAAACTTGCATGGAACCCCAGACCGAGTAAGATTGACAGCCATCTTGTGTTTCTTCCATTTTCTAATAATTGCTTAACAGTTGTTGCCTTCTCACCAAGCTGCTTGCCTTTTGTCCTGTAGACTATACCAGCTTGTGCAGGTCTATATTTTTGTCTATGGTGTTCTTAGACAGCTGTTTGGTCTTTGCCATGGTGGAGAGGTTGGAGTGTGATTGAGTGTGTGGACAGGTGTCTATTATACAGGTAACGAGGTTACACAGGTGCAATTAATACAGGTAATGAGGGCAGAGTAGGAGAAAGAAAAAGTAACAGGTCTGTGAGAGCAGAATTCTTGCTGGTTGGTCGGTGATCATACAATGGGATTTTCTGGATTTTTTTGTATTCTGTCACAGTTGAAGTTACCAACGATAAACCTCTCCATTCTTTGTAGATGGGAAAACTTGCAAAATCAGCAGAGGATTAAATACTTATTTTCCTCTCTGAATATACATACACACATATCGCCCTATACTGATTCTAAAGTTAAAATACCATAAGACATTTCTGGGGTCTTCACCAGCAGAATCTCTGCCATAATTTAATGTTTAGGTTTTCAATTCACCCAAGTTAAAAAATATATATATTTGAAGGGCTTATTCATAGGTTTGAAATTGGAGGTATTTTATTTTTCAATTTTTAATGGGATTTTGCCAAGGCGTATATTAGTTTGCGAGAACACAAAGAAACCTAAGGTCACCTCTAAGTAACTAAAGGACTCGCTCACATTAGCTAAGATTAATATTCATGAGTCTACCCTCAGGAGCATCAATAAAGTACATGGCAGGACTGCAAGAGGAAAGCCACTGCTCTCCAAGAAGGGCATTTCTGCCCATCTGTCACTTGCTAAAGATCACCTGGACAAGCTAGAGAGGCTATTGGAACAATGTTTCGCAGATGGATGAGCCGTTAATAGTGATTTTTGGTTTAAATGAGAAACGTTATGTTTGGAGAATGAAAAACACCGCACTACAGTTTATAGCACTTCTTTGTAGCACACGGTTTGGGCCTGTTTTGATGCATCTGGATGAGGAAGGTCACCATTAATGATGGAACAATGTATAACAATTATACCAGAAAATTCTAAAAGAACATGTCCGGACATCTGTCAATGAACTCAATCTCAAGAGAAGATTCGTCGTGGAGCAAAACAACGACCCAAAGCAACAAGAACAGTTACAAAAGAATAAGGAACGGCCGAGTCACGAGGTCCTTCTCCAATATCACACGATCAACAGAGCGGGAGATGGGTGAACAATCCAAGAATATTTTTTCCAAACAAATCAAATGGTCCATAAAATAATCCACCATACAGAGGGTAAAAATAGTCCAGAAACACGAATATAGTCCAGTAAGTGTTAAGTGTCCAGGTCTCTCTGAGAAGCTGCAGCTTCAGCCCAGAGGATCAATCTTCTTCCTTCTCTCTTGAAGTTCTCAAACAGACTGACTCATTCTTCAAGTAGGCAGTGAGTTTATATGGATTCCAGGCCCCCTCCCCCAGACTTAGGGACAGAAATACTACAGGGGGTGATTACCTACAGACAATACAATGTACTCGCAAGCAATACAGAGAATGGACAGTGAACCATGACTAAAATACGAACCTACACAACATGATACACAACTCCCATATCACACCATTACAGGCCGAGTCACAGTTTTTACCTTAATCCTACATAAGTGTTGTGGAAGAACCTGATGCGAGCAGTTTAGGGAAAAAATCAGCAACATAACAAAGATGATGCTTATTTATAGGGAGGAATCAGCTTAAATTGCTCCGTCCAATGTGCAGGACAACTCAGCAATGATCGGAAATGTTTAGATGCAGTTATCGGTGCACAAGGCGATATCAACAGACACTGAGAGCAAAGGTTCACATACTTCTGCCACTGCATACAAATCATAGTGAAGAGGGGGTTAATGCCGCGCATCAGCCAAAATGAAGATGTAGCACGTTGATGTTATAAACGTATTCTTTTATTCCATCGGTTTACGCGTTTCGAGGATATACCTCTTCTTCAGGACTAGTGCATCAACATAGTATCATACTATGTTGATGCACTGGTCCTGAAGAAGAGATATATCCTCGAAACGCATAGACCGATGGAATAAAAGAATACGTTTATAACATCAACGTGCTACATCTTCATTTTGGCTGATGCGCGGCATTAACCCCCTCTTCACTCTGATTTGTATGCACATCCACGTGGGGCTGCAGCAGACGCCATCATCCTATGCTCTATCAGTGGTTGTGACTATCACAACCTTTTCAGGTGAGTGTATTTTTCCTGATCTACCTCACTGATCTGTTGGTATTACACTATCAGCGCTCCTTATTTTTCAGCTTATACTTCTGCCACTCACAGACATGTGATATTGGATCATTATCCTCAATAAAAATCTTCATATCTGTGTATCTATCTACACCTGGTTCAACTAATGGCCTATGAATAGGTCTCATAACCAAGGTGCCACACAAGAAACATCTCATGATGGGTAAAACCAGTGAGTTTTCACAAAACCTTCGCAACCTTATTGTTGCAAAACATACTGATCTCATTGGTTACAGAAATTTTTTTAAACTACTGAAGGTTCCAGTAAGCACTGATGGGACCATAATCTGAAAGTGGAAATGACAGTTTAATCATAAACGTCACAACCAGGTGCTCCACACAAGATTTTAGAAAGAGGAGTGAAAAGAATTATCAGAAGGGTTGTCCAAGAGCCAAGGATTACTTGTGGAGAGCTACAGAAAGACCTGGAATCGATAGGTACAATTGTTTCAAAGAAAACAATAAGTAATGCACTCCACCTCTATGGCCTGTATGCACGCTCCTGTATGCACGCTCCTGTATGCACGCTCCTGTACGCACGCTCCTGTACGCACGCTCCTGTACGCACGCTCCTGTACGCACGCTCCTGTATGCACGCTTCCTGTATGCACGCTTCCTGTATGCGCGCTCCTGTATGCACGCTCCTGTATGCACGCTCCTGTATGCACGCTCCTGTATGCACGCTCCTGTACGCACGCTCCTGTATGCACGCTTCCTGTATGCACGCTTCCTGTATGCACGCTCCTGTATGCACGCTCCTGTATGCACGCTCACCACGCAAGACTCCATTGCTGAACAAAAAGCAGGTTCAAGAGCGTGTACAGTTTGCTCAACAACATTTAGACAAGCCTGAGAAATACTGGGAGAATATAGTCTGGACACATGAGACCAAAACTGAATTCTTTGGAGACCATAATACACACCATGTTTGAAGGCCAAAAGGCAAATAACCCCAAAAATATCAACAACAGTAAAGTGTGGAGCTGAATCCAATAGAAAATGTATGGAAGGAACTAAAGCTCAGTGTTCATAGAAGGAGCCGGGACCTGCAGGATGTGAGGAGTGTGTGTGTGAAAGAATGGACTAAAGTCCACCTGAGCAATGCAGGCGACTAGTGTCTCCATACAGGAGCAGTACTGAAGGTTCGTCACCAACAAAGGCTTTTGTATGAAGTAACATACATTTCAGCAAGTGTCTTCAATACTTTTTTCCTGTGTCATTTCTCATTGTTATACATAATTTAATTTATGGACATAGTTACATAGGTTGAAAAAGGACCTCGGTTCTTCAATTATTCATTTTTCTGTCACTAAATCATCTATAATCCACAATATTGTGTGTAGTGAGGAAATCATCCAGCCCTGATATAAAAGCTGTTACTGTGTCTGCCATTACTACCTCTTTAGGTACGATATTCCACGATATTTCCTTGCAGTTCCCAGGCCCCCCCACCAAACCCTCATTGACCCATAGTGCCTCACTCTCTCTGTCTACTCCGTCTATCCCCGTTTTTGCTCCACTACCCTCTCTCCCCCAGATCCTAGTTTAAAAGCTCCTCCATCCGTCTGACCATTATTTCCCCCAGCACAGGTGCACCATCCCCATTAAGATACAACCTGTCCTTACCGTAGAGCCTGTAGACGGCAGAGAAGTCGGCCCAGTTCTCCATGAACCCGAACCCTTCCTTACTACACCAATTTATGCACCACTTATTTATCTCCCTAAGCTCTCGCTGTCTTTCTAGTGACACTCGTGGCACCGGTAGTATTTCTGAAAACAACACCTTGGAGGTCCTAGACTTCAGC
This sequence comes from Anomaloglossus baeobatrachus, assembly GCF_048569485.1. Lineage (NCBI taxonomy): Eukaryota > Metazoa > Chordata > Amphibia > Anura > Aromobatidae > Anomaloglossus > Anomaloglossus baeobatrachus. Next base: position 678,345,643 of record NC_134355.1, read on the forward strand.
TTTTCTCCTAGTTCCCTGTATTCTATTTTAAGGACCTTCCACCTTCCTCTAACTTTGTCATTGGTACCAATGTGCACCATGACCGCTGGGATTTCCCCAGCTCCACCCAGCAATCTGTCTATCCGATCCGCAATATGCCAAATTCGAGCACCCGGCAGACAACACACTGTTTGGCATTCACGATTACGGTGACAGATGACTCTTCCTGTCCGCCTAATTATAGAGTCCCCTACCACTAACATCTGTCTGTCCCCAAATTATTGAGTCCCCGACTACCATCGGTCTGACCGCCTAATTATAGAGTCCCCTACCACTAACATCTGTCTGTCCCCAAATTATAGAGACCCATACCACCAACATCTGTCTGTCCCCTAATTATAGAGACCCATACCATCAACATCTGTCTGTCCCCAAATTATAGAGACCCATACCATCAACATCTGTCTGTCCCCTAATTATAGAGTCCCCGACCACCAACATCTGTCTATCCCCTAATTAGAGTCCCCGACCACCACCATCTGTCTGTCCTCTAACCACCAACATCTGTCTGTCCCCTAATTATAGAGTCCCCTACCACCAACATCTCTCTGTCCCCTAATTATAGAGTCCCCTACCACCAACATCTGTCTGTCCACTAATTATAGAGTCCCTGACCACCAACATCTGTCTGTCCCCTAATTATAGAGTCCCTGACCACCATCATCTGTGTGTCCACTAATTACCCTGACCACCAATATCTGTCTGTCCCCTAATTCTAAAGTACCTGACCACCATCATCTTTGTGTCCACTAATTACCCCGACCACCAACATTAGTCTGGCCTTTGCTGCTCTCCTATTTCCCTCCTTCCTACAGCAGCCATTTTCCTGGTTGCTAGGAGCAATGTCCTTCTGTAGTGATCCTAGTCTTGGGCCTACAGCCCTGATATCAGCCACACAGGCAGATTAACTAGGTTGTGCCAAATCAGGACTAGGCTCCCTGACACTTTTACTTTTACCTCTTCTTCTGTTACCCAGCTACCTACCTCTGGGTCCTGACCTTCCCCTCCTCCACCCTCCTCCATATCACTTGCCCCAGCCAGAGCCGCTGAGTGAGCTCTAAACTCCTCTCCAGGTTTGCAATGCCCCTGAGTGTTGCGAGCTGCATATTTAGATCGATTGCCAGGGCCTCCAAATACGTAACCCACATGATAGTGGTGGTTCAAGGCGTCTCACAAGATGCCCATCTGGTAGCATTGTCCATGGAGCACATCCTAAAGGGGGATAACAGTACAGCTAAAAGACCAAACTTTGCTTGTTTTAAACTATGATATAGTGTTAAAAGAGGCTGTCCACTATTTCAACATTGATGGCCTATCCTTAGGAACCGTCATCAATGTCTGACTGACCGGGGTCCGAAACCCGGCATCCACATGTAAAAGCCAAGTTGGGGAGCTGCCCTATCAATTGATACCGGCTGCGGCCAGGTACTGCATATCCATCTCTCATTGATATCAATAGGAGACGGATGTGCAGTACCCGGGACCGCGAGCGCTATCAGAAGACGGGACAGCTCCAGAACCGAGCATTTCATGTGATTTATAAAATAAACATGCAAAACAACGCGTACTCTTTAAGAGGCAACTAGACTGTAGTTGTGATTATGCTAAAAGTATCCACTAAAAGACCGAAAAAAAGATCCACTATGAATAAAAAATATATAACTGCTCCTTATGTACAAGAATATAACTGCTATAATACTGCCCCTATGTACAAGAATATAGGTAATATAATACTGCCCCCTATGTACAAGAATATAACTACTATAATACTGCCCCTATGTACAAGAATATAACTACTATAATACTGCTCCCTATGTACAAGAATATAAGTAATATAATACTGCCCCTATGTACAAGAATATAACTACTATAATACTGCCCCTATGTACAAGAATATAACTACTATAATACTGCTCCCTATGTACAAGAATATAAGTAATATAATACTGCCCCTATGTACAGGAATATAACTACTATAATACTGCCCCTATGTACAAGAATATAAGTAATATAATACTGCCCCTATGTACAGGAATATAAGTAATATAATACTGCCCCTATGTACAGGAATATAACTACTACAATACTGCCGCCTATGTACAAGAATATAACTACTGTAATACCACCCCTATGTACAAGAATATAACTACTATAATACTGCCCCTATATACAAGAATATAACTACTATAATACTGCCCCTATATACAAGAATATAACTACTATAATACTGCCCCCTATGTACAAGAATATAACTATTATAATACTGCCCCTATATACAAGAATATAACTACTATAATACTGCCCCCTATGTACAAGAATATAACTATTATAATACTGCCCCTATATACAAGAGTATAACTATTATAATACTGCCCCTATATACAAGAATATAACTACTATAATACTGCCCCTATGTACAAGAATATAACTACTATAATACTGCCCCCTATGTACAAGAATATAACTACTATAATACTGCTCCTATGTACAAGAATATAACTACTATAATACTGCCCCTATGTACAAGAATATAACTACTATAATACTGCCCCCTATGTACAAGAATATAACTACTATAATACTGCTCCTATGTACAAGAATATAACTGCTATAATACTGCTCCTATGCACAAGAATATAACTACTATAATACTGCCCCCTATGTACAAGAATATAACTACTATAATACTGCTCCTATGTACAAGAATATAACTACTATAATACTGCCCCTATGTACAATAATATAACTACTATAATACTGCTCCTATGTACAAGAATATAACTACTATAATACTGCCCCTATGTACAAGAATATAACTACTATAATACTGCCCCTATGTACAAGAATATAACTACTATAATACTGCCCCTATGTACAAGAATATAACTACTATAATACTGCCCCTATGTACAAGAATATAACTACTATAATACTGCCCCTATGTACAAGAATATAACTACTATAATACTGCCCCTATGTACAAGAATATAACTGCTATAATACTGCTCCTATGCACAAGAATATAACTACTATAATACTGCCCCCTATGTACAAGAATATAACTACTATAATACTGCTCCTATGTACAAGAATATAACTACTATAATACTGCCCCTATGTACAATAATATAACTACTATAATACTGCTCCTATGTACAAGAATATAACTACTATAATACTGCCCCTATGTACAAGAATATAACTACTATAATACTGCCCCTATGTACAAGAATATAACTACTATAATACTGCCCCTATGTACAAGAATATAACTACTATAATACTGCCCCCTATGTACAAGAATATAACTACTATAATACTGCTCCTATGTACAAGAATATAACTGCTATAATACTGCTCCTATGCACAAGAATATAACTACTATAATACTGCCCCCTATGTACAAGAATATAACTACTATAATACTGCTCCTATGTACAAGAATATAACTACTATAATACTGCCCCTATGTACAATAATATAACTACTATAATACTGCTCCTATGTACAAGAATATAACTACTATAATACTGCCCCTATGTACAAGAATATAACTACTATAATACTGCCCCTATGTACAAGAATATAACTACTATAATACTGCCCCTATGTACAAGAATATAACTACTATAATACTGCCCTCTATGAATAAGATATAGGTCATCAATGTAAAAGTAGTGGACAACTTCTTTAACTATGCACTTATCTGCAGCCCCCTTGTCACAGGTGTGTCACGCTTGACAGACAGTCCTGTAGAGTCTGGCTGGAGAAGGTCACAGAAATTGGCTATACAAGCTGTTCTCGGACTTTCCCCTTTTCCCTGCTTGGGGTTTATACCTTTCTTTTTAGGACCCTGTGGATTTCCTCACCTTTACAGCTGTTAATCCTCAGTACAGTACCTTCCTTTCTGTCTTTAAAAACTCTTATTCCTTCTTGCTCTCCGCAGGTGATAGGTTTTAAAAAACCTTTACAGTTCTTGAGTGCAAGCAGTCGGCTTGTATTCATCTGGAGAAATGTTGTTGTTGTTCCTCTCCCCAAGTCATCTGGAGATAACATATTTGTTTTCTTTTCCCTTGTTTGTTATCCCTGTATGTTCTTTAGAGGTTGGTGGGATTGATTAAGCGCTTATCCCATCTGTTCCCCACCTAGAGGCCACTTCAGGGTCAGCCAGGGTCAGGTATCCGGCTCGGCGTATAGGTGCAGAACCTCTCTAGGAGGGTGAGGTAAGCCAGGGTCAGGTATCCTGCTCGGTGCATAGGTGCAGAGCCTCTCTAGGAGGGTGAGGTAAGCCAGGGTCAGGTATCCTGCTCGGCACATAGGTGCAGAGGCTCTCTAGGAGGGTGAGGTAAGCCAGGGTCAGGTATCCTGCTCAGCGCATAGGTGCAGAACCTCTCTTGGAGGGTGAGGGAAGCCCGGGTCAGGTATCCGGCTCGGCGTATAGGTGCAGAACCTCTCTAGGAGGGTGAGGTAAGCCAGGGTCAGGTATCCTGCTCGGTGCATAGGTGCAGAGGCTCTCTAGGAGGGTGAGGTAAGCCAGGGTCAGGTATCCTGCTCGGCGCAGAGGTGCGGAACCTCTCTAGGAGGGTGAGGTAAGCCAGGGTCAGGTATCCTGCTCGGCACATAGGTGCAGAACCTCTCTAGGAGGGTGAGGTAAGCGAGGGTCAGGTATCCGGCTCGGTGCATAGGTGCAGAACCTCTCTAAGAGGGTGAGGTAAGCCAGGGTCAGGTATCCGGCTCGGTGCATAGGTGCAGAACCTCTCTAGGAGGGTGAGGTAAGCCAGGGTCAGGTATCTTGCTCGGCACATAGGTGCAGAACCTCTCTAGGAGGGTGAGGTAAGCCAGGGTCAGGTATCTTGCTCGGCACATAAGTGCAGAACCTCTCTAGGAGGGTGAGGTAAGCCAGGGTCAGGTATCTTGCTCGGCACATAGGTGCAGAACCTCTCTAGGAGGGTGAGGTAAGCCAGGGTCAGGTATCCGGCTCGGTGCATAGGTGCAGAACCTCTCTAAGAGGGTGAGGTAAGCCAGGGTCAGGTATCTGGCTCGGTGCATAAGTGAGGAACCTCTCTAGGAGGGTGAGGTAAGCCAGGGTCAGGTATCCTGCTCGGCACATAGGTGCAGAACCTCTCTAGGTGGGTGAGGTAAGCCAGGGTCAGGTATCTTGCTCGGTGCATAGGTGAGGAACCTCTCTAGGAGGGTGAGGTAAGCCAGGGTCAGGTATTCGGCTCTGCACATAGGTGCAGAACCTCTCTAGGAGGGTGAGGTAAGCCAGGGTCAGGTATCTTGCTCGGTGCATAGGTGAGGAACCTCTCTAGGAGGGTGAGGTAAGCCAGGGTCAGGTATTCGGCTCGGCACATAGGTGCAGAACCTCTCTAGGAGGGTGAGGTAAGCCAGGGTCAGGTATCTTGCTCGGTGAATAGGTGCAGAACCTCTCTAGGAGGGTGAGGTAAGCCAGGGTCAGGTATCTAGCTCGGTGCATAGGTGCAGAACCTCTCTAAGAGGGTGAGGTAAGCCAGGGTCAGGTATCCGTCTCGGTGCATAGGTGCAGAACCTCTCTAGGAGGGTGAGGTAAGCCAGGGTCAGGTATCTTGCTCGGCACATAGGTGCAGAACCTCTCTAGGAGGGTGAGGTAAGCCAGGGTCAGGTATCCGGCTCGGTGCATAGGTGCAGAACCTCTCTAAGAGGGTGAGGTAAGCCAGGGTCAGGTATCCGGCTCGGCGCATAGGTGCAGAACCTCTCTAGGAGGGTGAGGTAAGCCAGGGTCAGATATCCGGCTCGGCGCATAGGTGAGGAACCTCTCTAGGAGGGTGAGGTAAGCCAGGGTCAGGTATTCGGCTCGGCACATAGGTGCAGAACCTCTCTAGGAGGGTGAGGTAAGCCAGGGTCAGGTATCTTGCTCGGTGCATAGGTGAGGAACCTCTCTAGGAGGGTGAGGTAAGCCAGGGTCAGGTATCTTGCTCGGTGCATAGGTGAGGAACCTCTCTAGGAGGGTGAGGTAAGCCAGGGTCAGGTATCTTGCTCGGTGCATAGGTGAGGAACCTCTCTAGGAGGGTGAGGTAAGCCAGGGTCAGGTATTCGGCTCGGCACATAGGTGCAGAACCTCTCTAGGAGGGTGAGGTAAGCCAGGGTCAGGTATCTTGCTCGGTTCATAGGTGCAGAACCTCTCTAGGAGGGTGAGGTAAGCCAGGGTCAGGTATTCGGCTCGGCACATAGGTGCAGAACCTCTCTAGGAGGGTGAGGTAAGCCAGGGTCAGGTATCTTGCTCGGCGCATAGGTGCAGAACCTCTCTAGGAGGGTGAGGTAAGCCAGGGTCAGGTATCCTGCTCGGCACATAGGTGCAGAACCTCTCTAGGAGGGTGAGGTAAGCCAGGGTCAGGTATTCGGCTCGGCACATAGGTGCAGAACCTCTCTAGGAGGGTGAGGTAAGCCAGGGTCAGGTATCTTGCTCGGTGCATAGGTGAGGAACCTCTCTAGGAGGGTGAGGTAAGCCAGGGTCAGGTATCTTGCTCGGTGCATAGGTGAGGAACCTCTCTAGGAGGGTGAGGTAAGCCAGGGTCAGGTATTCGGCTCGGCACATAGGTGCAGAACCTCTCTAGGAGGGTGAGGTAAGCCAGGGTCAGGTATCTTGCTCGGTGCATAGGTGCAGAACCTCTCTAGGAGGGTGAGGTAAGCCAGGGTCAGGTATCCTGCTCGGCACATAGGTGCAGAACCTCTCTAGGAGGGTGAGGTAAGCCAGGGTCAGGTATCCTGCTCGGCACAGAGGTGCATAATTACTCTAAGGTGCTGCACAGCTTTAGAAATATATTTACTTAGAAAATTGGTGATGTGATCAATATTTATTTCACCCGCTGTACCTATGTATTCTATCTCTGGAGCTATCGCTCTGGATTATATATACTGTATTTATACACCGTGTGCTATTCCCAGACCCAATCTTCTCCCAACATCAGACACAATTTAGTATCTGATGCACGGCGACAATAAAACATCTGCCGCTGTGCCAGTGTCGGAGCCGGACGCCTCGTGCTCTTCTGTTTGTACAGACACATGACAAGCTGAAACATATTTAGAAGGTGCAAAGGACAGAGCCCGGCAAACAGAGGCGCGGGGAGAGGGCTGTCTAGTAACACAGTAAACAATGGGCAGTCACGAGGCGGCGCGGCCTGAAAACACACACACACACACACACACACCGCTATCTACAGAGCGCCATCCTCGCTGCTAGTCACACGACCCAAAGTCACCCACCAAACTCTCACATGTAAGAGAGACCAGGCCCGAATCCACCATACCATTCTATGTGCTGCACATATCGAAAAGCAAGTATCGAAAATAGCATCGACGATGGAGGAGATGCTAAAAGGTGTACGGAACGGAAACCGGAGGCAGGACCCCCTCCCCCGCACGTCTACACACAATCTTATCACCTCCTATCTCAGTAATGTCACAATCTGTCTTCACTGAATACAGATTTTACCCCTGGATTGAGAATGTTAAATATTAATAATCAGTCCAGGAGGTGAAAAAAGAAGATTTCTCTAATAAGATGAAATAAGAATAAAAACAACACTTAGGGCGGCTTTGCACGTTGCGACATTGCACGTGCGATGTCGGTGGGGTCAAATCGAAAGTGACGCACATCCGGCGTCGCAGTCGATATCGCAACGTGCAAATCCTTTATGATACGATGAACGAGCGCAAAAGCTTCGTTATCGTATCATCGCTGCAGCCTCCGACATTTCCATAATGCCGGTGCAGCGACAGGTGCGATGTTGTTCCTCGCTCCTGCGGCAGCACACATCGCTGTGTGTGAAGCCGCAGGAGCGAGGAACTTCACCTTACCTGCCGCCCGGCTGCAATGAGAAGGACGGAGGTGGGCGGGATGTTTACATCCTGCTCATCTCCGCCCCTCCACTTCAATTGGCCGCCTGCCGTGTGACGTCGCTGTGACGCCGCACGACCCGCCCCCTAAGGAAGGAGGCGGGTCGCCGGCCAGAGGGACGTCGCACGGCAGGTATGTGCGTGTAAAGCTGCCGTAGCGATAATAATCGCTACGGCAGCTTTCACTATATATCGAACGTGCGACGGGGGCGGGACTATCGCTGCAGCATCGGTAACACATTGTTACTGATGTCGCAGCGTGCAAAGCCCGCCTTACTCTTTAAAAGGCAACTACACATTAGTTGTGATTATACTGATAGTATCCACTATAGAAAGACCCTAAAAAGATCAATTATGGATACAAATATTGTGGCGCCCTGGACAAGCCAGGGGCCACAGAGAACAACACCAACACACCCCACACTCCCGGTCAGGCACACCGAAGTCAAAACACAAAACCCTTGTTGCCTTCCTCCAGGGGATGATGTCCACACCAGGGGGGTGGGCCAGGCGGTTGGCCCCGCCCACCGAGGAGTTCACAGTCCTGGAGGCGGGAAAAGTAGACAGATCAGTTTGGAAGGGAGAGAGTTCAGTTTTGGAGGTGAAAGTGGAAGGAAGTGAAGTGGTACTGGAGCAACTAACTGACAGCGTCCGGGTGTATGGCCCGGGCGGCACAGCAAGGTTGGCAGACGGTGGTGACCGTCTGCAGGAGTGACCGATTGGAGTCTACTGTAAGGACCGTGGACGGGCGGTGGCCCGGCGGTACCGGACCGGTAGACAAAGAGAAGTCAGCACCATCTGGCAGGGGTTTACGTACCCTGACAAGGCTAGGAGTCGCCGTGAATTTGTCGAATCCGTCAGCGAAGGGAACCTTCTGGGTTCCCCAGCAGCCAAGTCCCGACAAAAGGCAACAGCCCAACCGTGAGAGGGAGACACCGCCACCGCCAAGGCAACCGTTTTCCAGGGCCAGAGCCTGCGGGCAAAAAGGGGCTCCTCCAGCCCATATCAAAGCTGGGGAGCGGGTTACCGGTGGGAACCCATCGTAGCCATCAACCGTACATAGGTGCAGGGAAAGGCAGTCACCATCAACCTGCCGGGAGCAGAAACCACCGCAGCCGTCTGTGGGACCCGTCCATCCAGCCGTGTGTTTTACCGAGAACTGTGTCTTCATCATTGGCTGAGTGAGTACCACCGTGCCGTGCGGCACAGCGCTATCCCCGCGACCCTGCACCTCACCAGGCCCCGTAACCCGCCTGCCATCCATCCCTATCCCCATCACCGGGCCCCGGGACAACCAACCCCCTACCCACGGAGGGGAGAACTAACATCAAAGCTGCTCCCTGTCACCGCTCCCGGGATCCCTGTCCAGAGCAGCGGTGGTGTCACCAATATCACCACAACCGTGGGTGGCGTCACGGACAATAATCAAATCCCCACAATCAAAATCCCCTTTTCACTCACGGGCGAGGAGCGCCGCTTGAGTCCCCGGGATCCGGCCCACCGCTCGAGCCACCACCGAGCAGCAGCAGCAGCAGCCGGACCCGAGCAGTGGGAGAGCGCAGCGTCCCCTTCTCCGCCCGTGACAATATAAATACTGCCCCTTATATACAAGAACAGGGCCGCCATCAGGGCATTACAAGTGTGACTGATGTTCCGGGCCCGATGAAGAGGGGAGGTGGCCATACCCAGTGAAGAGGGGGGCCCAGCCGTGCCCGGTATAATTACTTAGCTTTATTAAACCCCGGCCAGGACGCCCTCTCTCTTCACCGGGCCCCAGTCACAGCCGCAGAAGAGGGGCCCGGCAATGTCGCTTCAGCCACTGCACACTTGGCTAAATTGCCTGCGAAGCTCTTCTAGGGCATTGCATGCAAATTAGCCATGTGGCGGGAAGCAAAGCGAGTGAAGCAGAGCAGGAAGTCGGCGCATCATCCTGCAGCCCAGCGTGATGACGTCATCACTCTGCACCTCATCACAGTGCTGCGGGCCACGCGGAGGTGGCGAGGAGGTGGCATCCAAGAGCTAAAGATCGCCGGGGGATGCGCGTCAAAGGGAGCACATCAAGCCTCAAAAGCATGGCAGCTCAGAGAAGACCCTGCGCAACGTCGGAGCCGGGGAGGGTGAGTAAAATGTTTTGTCTGTTTTTAATTTTTTGCAGCAAATATAAAAGGAGAGGCCCTGGAAGGGGATGTATACAAAAAGGGGGGGCATATATACCAAAAAGAGGACAAAAACCGGGATGAGGATGACATTGTACCAGAATGTGCCCAGGAGGGGGAATATACAGTATATACACCAGGAAAGGCTCTGTAATTGGACATATATACAGTCATATGAAAAAGTTTGGGCACCCCTATTAATGTTAACCTTTTTTCTTTATAACAATTTGGGTTTTTGCTATTTCAGTTTCATATATCTCATAACTGATGGACTCAGTAATATTTCTGGATTGAAATGAGGTTTATTGTGCTAACAGAAAATGTGCAATCCGCATTTAAACAAATTTTGACTGGTGCAAAAGTATGGGCACCCTTATCAATTTCTTGATTTGAACACTCCTAACTATTTTTTACTGACTTACTAAAGCACTAAATTAGTTTTATAACCTCATTGAGCTTTGAACTTCATAGGCAGGTGTATCCAATCATGAGAAAAGGTATTTAAGGTGGCCACTTGCAAGTTGTTCTCCTATGTGAATCTCCTATGAAGAGTGGCATCATGGGCTCCTCAAAACAACTCTCAAATGATCTGAAAACAAAGATTATTCAGCATAGTTGTTCAGGGGAAGGAACAAAAAGTTGTCTCAGAGATTTAAACTGTCAGTTTCCACTGTGAGGAACATAGTAAGGAAATGGAAGAACACAGGTACAGTTCTTGTTAAGCCCAGAAGTGGCAGGCCAAGAAAAATATGAGAAAGGCAGAGAAGAAGAATGGTGAGAACAGTCAAGGACAATCCACAGACCACATCCAAAGACCTGCAGCATCATCTTGCTGCAGATGGTGTCAATGTGCATCGGTCAACAATACAGCGCACGTTGCACAAGGAGAAGCTGTATGGGAGAGTGATGCGAAAGAAGCCGTATCTGCAAGCACGCCACAAACAGAGTCGCCTGAGGTATGCAAAAGCACATTTGGACAAGCCAGTTACATTTTGGAAGAAGGTCCTGTGGACTGATGAAGCAAAGATTGAGTTGTTTGGTCATACATAAAGGCGTTATGCATGGAGGCAAAAAAACACGGCATTCCAAGAAAAGCACTTGCTACCCACAGTAACATTTGGTGGAGGTTCCATCATGCTTTGGGGCTGTGTGGCCAATGCCGGCACCGGGAATCTTGTTAAAGTTGATGGTCGCATGGATTCAACTCAGTATCAGCAGATTCTTGACAATAATGTGCAAGAATCAGCGACGAAGTTGAAGTTACGCAGGGGATGGATATTTCAGCAAGACAATGATCCAAAACACCGCTCCAAATCTACTCAGGCATTCATGCAGAGGAACAATTACAATGTTCTGGAATGGCCATCCCAGTCCCCAGACCTGAATATCATTGAACATCTGTGGGATGATGTGAAGCGGCTGTCCATGCTCGGCGACCATCAAACTGAACTGAACTGGAATTGTTTTGTAAACAGGAATGGTCAAATCTACCTTCATCCAGGATCCAGGAACTCATTAACAGCTACAGTAAGTGACTAGAGGCTGTGATTTCTGCAAAAGGAGGATCTACAAAATAGTAATGTCACTTTTATGTTGAGGTGCCCATACTTTTGCACCAGTCAAATTTAGTTTAAATGCGGATTGCACATTTTCTGTTGGTACAATAAATCTCATTTCAATCCAGAAATATTACTCAGTCCATCAGTTATTAGATATATGACACTGAAATAGCAAAAACCCAAATTGTTATAAAGAAAAAAGGTTAACATTAATAGGGGTGCCCAAACTTTTTCATATGACTGTACTTAGCTTTATTAAGCCCCGGCCAGGCCCCCCTTCCTCTTCACTGGGCCCCAGTCACGCCGCAGCAGGGGGGTCTGGCAGTGTCGCTTCAGCCACTGCACACTCGGCTAAATTGCCTGCAAAGCCCTTTTAGGGCATAGCATGCAAATTACCCATGTGGCCGGAAGCAAGAAGAGTGGAGCAGAGAAGGGAGGCGGCGTGTCATCCTGCAGCCCAGCGTGATGAGGTCATCACTCTGCACCTCATCACAGTGCTGCGGGCAACGTGGAGGTGGTGAGGACGCGGCACCCGGCAGGGACAGGTAGGCGCTCCAAGAGCTGAAGATCGCCGGGGGTGGTGGGGGACTTGCAGTCCCCAGCCCATGCCTTGCTTAGCTGGATGCGCGTCAGAGGGAGCACATCAAGCCTAAAAGCATGGTGGCTCAGAGAAGACCCTGCGCAATGTCGGAGGGGGGGAGAGTGGGTAAAATGTTTTGTCTTTTTTTTCTTTTTGCAGCAAATATAAAAGGAGACGCCCTGGAAGGGGATGTATACAAGAAGGGGGGAATATATACCAAAAGGGGACAAAAACCAGGATGGGAACGACATTATACTAGAATGTGCACAGGAGGGGGGATATATATACACACCAGGAAAGGCCCTGGAAGGGGACATATATACAAGGAAGGAGACAGAAACCAGGATGGGGACATATATACCAGAATGGGCTCAGGAGGGAGATATACATATTATACATATACACCAGGAGGGGTCCTGGTGGGGAACATATATACAAGAAGGAGGTCATAGATGCCAGGAAGGGGACAAAAACCATAATGGGGACAATATACCATAATGTGCCCAGGATGGGGATATAAATATACACCAGGAAAGGCCCTGGAAAAGAACATATATAGAAGAAGAAGGACATATATACAAGGAAGGGGACGAAAACTAGGATGGGGACATATATATCAGAATGTGCCCAGGAGGGGGATATATATACCAGGAAGGAGACATATATACCAGGAGGATATTGTACAGAGGGGTGTTGTGTGTGTGTGTGTGTGTGTATATGTGTGTGTTTGGGTGGGGGGGAGATAGTATACAGAGGAGAAGTGTGTGTGTGAGGAGTGAAGATATCTATATATATAATTGCCTTATTCTGTCTGTCTGTCTGTCTTGCTCCAAAATTGTGTCACCGTGACATTGTGTCACCGTGACAGTGTCGTTACAGTGACAACTGTCGGATTGGCCGCTGGGCTCGGCCTGGCCCCGTCCCCCCACGGATTGGCCGCTCGCCTCATCCTGGCCCCGCCCCCGCATGGATTAGCCGCTCGCCCCGGCCCGCCACACGCATCGCCCGCTCCATCGTACACCGGCTCCCGGTACACATGTGCACATGTGCAGGGAGCCGGCATACACTGACGCCTCGCCCGCTCGCCCCCGCCACACGTTGGCACACTCGGCCCCGGCCCCGGCGGACATAACCTTGCGATGCTGGGATCGTGACGGAGCCGGTGTACGCTGGTAACCATGATACACATCGCGTAACTATAGGAAGCGCTTCCCTTAGTTACCCGATGTGTATCATGGTTACCAGCATACACCGGCTCTCGGTACTCATGTGCAGGGAGCTGGCATACGCTGACGCCTCGCCCGCTCAGCCCCGCCCCTGGCACACGTTGCCACGCTCGGACCCACCCCCGGCGGCCCCAGCATGGGGGATGGAGCACGATAGGGGGTGTGCAGCATGGAGGATGGAGCACGATGGGGGGTGTGCAGCATGGAGGATGGAGCACGATGGGGGGTGTGCAGCATGGGAGATGTAGCACAATGGGGGGTGCGCAGCATGGGGGATGGAGCACGATGGGGGGTGTGCAGCATGGGAGATGGAGCACGATGGGGGGTGCGCAGCATGGAGGATGGAGCACGATGGGGGGGTGCAGCATGGGGGATAGAGCATGATGGGGGGTGCGCAGCATGGGGGATGGAGCACGATGGGGGGTGCGCAGCATGTCGGATGGAGCACGATGGGGGAGAGCAGCATGGGAGATGGAGCACGATAGGGGGTGCGCAGCATGGGGGTTGGAGTACAATAGGGGGTGCACAGCATGGGGGATGGAGCACGATGGGGGGTGTGCAGCATGGGGGATGGAGCACGATGAGGGGTGCGCAGCATGGGGGATGGAGCACGATGGGGATGCGCAGCATGGGGGAAGGAGCACGATGGGGGGTGCGCAGTATGGGGGATGGAGCACGATGGGGGTGCACACCTCCCCCCAAAACACACACACACCGCCACACGCGCACCGCACAACACACCACACACACACTGGGAACCACAAACACCGCCCTACACAGACACCCACACACACACAGAAAACGCCGCACACACACAACACGCAAACACCGAGCCATACATAAATATACGCACATACCGCGCCACACACACACACATTGCACAAAACATACCTCCCCCCAAAACACACACACGCACTCCACACCCACACAAACCGCGCAACACACACAGCACCACACACACAGAACGCTGCAGACACACAGCGCTCCACAAACAACGCAACACACACAACGCAACACACATATAACACCGCTCTCACCCCCCCACCCAGACAACACCCAGAACATTTACAGCGCCCTACACAAACACTTGGTAACTACACACAACAACAACAATCAAATCAATCTATCTATCTATCTATATATATATATATATATATATAAAACAAAAATCATACATTAACTACATAATACGTAAATTCTAGAATACCCGATGCGTTAGAATCGGGCCACCTTCTAGTATATTATATATATACATATACATATATATATATATATACAGTATATATATATATATATATATTATACAAAAAGAGGGGCAGCTTGTGTCGAGGATAGCATACAAAGGGGCAATGTACTCGAGGGATAATATACAGAAGAGCAATGTGTGGGGGGATATTATACAGAGTGGCAGTGTGCGTGGGGGTGGATATTATACAGAGGGGTAGAGTGTGGGGGGGATAGTATACAGAGGTGCATTCTGTGTGTGTGAATATTATACAGTGGGGCAGTGTGTGTGTGGGGGGATATTATACAGTGGGGCAGTGTGTGTGTGGGGGGATATTACACATGTCGTCAAAATTGTTGGTACCCCTGATTTAATGAAAGAAAAACCCACAATGGTCACAGAAATAACTTGAATCTGACAAAAGTAATAGTAAATAAAATAAACAATGAAATGAACAAATGAAAGTCAGACATTGCTGCTTTTCTGCTCAACGGGATTTGTTTTAAAATAAAACTCATGAAATCAGCCTAGACAGAAATGATGGTCCCTTCCTCCTTAACTTAATATTTGGTTGAACAACCTTTTGAGGCAATCACTGCAATCAGACGATTCCTGTAACTGTCAATGAGACTTCTGCTCCTCTCCACAGGTATTTTGGCCGCTCCTCAAGAGTAAACTGTGAAGGTCGCCTTTTCCAGATGTTTCAGCTTTTTTAAAGATGTTCAATAGGATTTAGGTCAGGGCTCATAGAAGCCACTTCAGAATAGTCCAATGTTTTTCTCTTAGCCATTCTTGGGGGTTTTTAGCTCTGTGTTTTGGGTCATTATCCTGTTGGAAGACCCATGACCTGCGACTTGAACATGCTTGTCTATAATTTTCTTTCTAATCTCCTGAGACAACTCTTTCCTTTGCTTCCTCTGGTGCATGTTGAGTGTGATACACACCATGTCACCAAACAGCACAGTGAATATCTGTATCTGTAGCCCTATATACAGGCCACTGACTGATTACAAGACTGTAGTCACCTGTGATGCTAATTATTGGACACACTTTGATGTAACATGTACCTTTTGTCACATTATTTTCAGGGGCATCATCATTTCTGTCCAGGCCTGTTTCACGAGTTGAATGTTTTTAAAAATTCTGTGGAAGCAAAAAAGTAGCAATGTCTGACTTTCATTTGTTAATTTTCATCGTTTGTTTTATGTATTATTACTTTTGTCAGATTCACGTTATTTCTGTTGCCAAAGTGGGTTTTTCTTTCATTAAACCAGGGTTACCAACAATTTTGACCATGAGTGTATATAGTGGACCAGTGTATATGTGGGGGTAATATTATATAGAGGAGCAGTGTGAGCGTGGATGTTATACAGAGGAGTAGTGTGTGTGTGGGGATATTATACAGAGGAGCAGTGTGTGTGGGAGAGATATTATACAGAGAAGCAGTGTGTGTGGGGGGGATATTATACAAAAGAGCTCTGTGTGGGGGGGATATTATACAGAGGAGTTGTGTGTGTGGGGGGATATTGTAACGAGGAGCTGTGTGTGGGAGGGATATTATACAAAGAAGCAGTGTGTGTGTGAAAGATATTATACAGAGGAGTAGTGTGTGTAAGGGAAATATACAGAGGAGCAGTGTACATGTGGGGATATTATACACGGGGCATTGTGTGTAGGTATGTTATACAGAGAAGCAGTGTGTTTGGGTGGATATTATATATGGGGCAGTGTGGGCGAGATATTATGGAGAGGGTCAGTGTAGAGGGTGTATTATTAAATTTCTGAGGGAAATGCTTCATTTTCTGGAACAATTTCAAGGGTGCCAACACTATTTGCTATGACTATGTGTGTGTTTGAGCGGTGCAGGCGGAACTGGGGTGGAGCCTGTGTGGAGTCTCAAGGGTGCCCAAAAATTGTGCCAGTATGGGGCCCTGAAATTCCTAGTGGTGACCCTGTACAAGAATAGAACTACTATAATACTGCAGCCTATGTACAAGAATATAACTATTATAATACTGCCCCTATGTACAAGAACATAACTACTATAATACTGCCCCTATGTACAAGAATATAACTACTATAATACTGCCCCTATGTACAAGAATATAACTACTATAATACTGCCCTTATGTAGAAGAATATAACTACTATAATACTGCTCCCTATATACAAGAATATAACTACTATAATACTGCCCCCTATGTACAAGAATATAACTATTATAATACTGCCCCCTATGTACAGGAATATAACTACTATAATACTGCCCACTATGTACAAGAATATAACTACTATAATACTGCCCTTATGTACAAGAATATAACTACTATAATACTGCTCCTGTGTACAAGAATATAACTATTATAATACTGCCCCCTATGTACAGGAATATAACTACTATAATACTGCTCCTATGTACAAGAATATAACTACTATAATACTGCCCTTATGTACAAGAATATAACTACTATAATACTGCCACCTATGTACAAGAATATAACTACTATAATACTGCCACCTATGTACAAGAATATAACTACTGTAATACTGCCCCTATGTACAAGAATATAACTACTATAATACTGCCCCTATGTACAAGAATATAACCACTATAATACTGCTCCTATGTACAAGAATATAACTACTATAATACTGCCCCCTATATACAACAATATAACTACTATAATACTGCCTCTATGTACAAGAATATAACTAATATAATACTGCTCCTATGTACAGGAATATAACTGCTATAATACTGCCCCTATGTACAAGAAAATAACTACAATAATACTGCCCCTATGTACAAGAATATAACTACTATAATACTGCTCCTATATACAAGAATATAACTACTATAATACTGCCACCTATGTACAAGAATATAACTACTATAATACTGCCACCTATGTACAAGAATATAACTACTATAATACTGCTCCTATGTACAGGAATATAACTACCATAATACTGCCCCTATGTACAAAAATATAACTACTATAATACTGCCCCCTATGTACAAGAATATAACTACTATAATACTGCCTCTATGTACAAGAATATAACTACTATAATACTGCCCCTATGTACAAAAATATAACTACCATAATACTGCTCCTATATACAAGAATATAACTACTATAATATTGCCCCTATGTACAAGAATATAACTACTATAATACTGCCCCCTATGTACAAGAATATAACTACTATAATACTGCATTAGCAAAAATATAAGTATTATAATACTGCCACTATATACAGGGTTATAGCAACTATAATATTATCGTTATGTAAGCATTGAAGTTTCTGAAGTATGATAATGGTAGGGAGAATAATGTAAACAGCAGGTGAATTCCAAACCACAGTCATAATATATACAATACAAGCTCTGCTTTAAACATTCAGACAGCTCTATGCCAAAAAGTTTATATTAAGACTTGTTTTCTATACAGGGACAGTTGTGTTCCAGCCATTCATTCACCTATTGGTCTGATAAAATAAGTAAAAAAATCTTTACTGACTACAGAAATATACTGCTCTAATTTGTTTTTATCTAAAACAATATAACTACTATAATACTGCCCCCTATGTACAAGAATATAACTACTATAATACTGCCCCCTATGTACAAGAATATAACTACTATAATACTGCCCCTATGTACAAGAATATAACTACTATAATACTGCTCCCTATGTACAAGAATATAACTACTATAATACTGCCCCCTATGTACAAGAATATAACTACTATAACACTGCTCCTATGTACAAGAATATAACTACTATAATACTGCCCCTATGTACAAGAATATAACTACTATAATACTGCCCCTATGTACAAGAATATAACTACTATAATACTGCTCCTATGTACAAGAATATAACTACTATAATACTGCCCCCTATGTACAAGAATATAACTACTATAATACTGCCCCTATGTACAAGAATATAACTACTATAATACTGCTCCTATGTACAAGAATATAACTACTATAATACTGCCCCTATGTACAAGAATATAACTACTATAACACTGCTCCTATGTACAAGAATATAGCTACTATAATACTGCCCCTATGTACAAGAATATAACTACTATAATACTGCCCCTATGTACAAGAATATAACTACTATAATACTGCCCCCTATGTACAAGAATATAACTACTATACTACTGCCCCCTATGTACAAGAATATAACTACTAGAATACTGTCCCTATGTACAAGAATATAACTACTATAATACTGCCCCCTATGTACAAGAATATAACTACTATAATACTGCCCCTATGTACAAGAAAATAACTACTATAATACTGCCCTATGTACAAGAATATAACTACTATAATACTGCCCCCTATGTACAAGAATATAACTGCTATAATACTGCCCCCTATGTACAAGAATATAACTACTATAATACTGCCCCTATGTACAAGAAAATAACTACTATAATACTGCCCTATGTACAAGAATATAACTACTATAATACTGCTCCTATGTACAAGAATATAACTACTATAATACTGCTCCTATGTACAAGAATATAACTACTATAATACTGCCCCCTATGTACAAGAATATAACTACTATAACACTGCTCCTATGTACAAGAATATAACTACTATAATACTGCCCCTATGTACAAGAATATAACTACTATAATTCTGCCCCTATGTACAAGAATATAACTACTATAATACTGCTCCTATGTACAAGAATATAACTACTATAATACTGCCCCCTATGTACAAGAATATAACTACTATAATACTGCCCCCTATGTACAAGAATATAACTACTATAATACTGCTCCTATGTACAAGAATATAACTACTATAATACTGCCCCTATGTACAAGAATATAACTACTATAACACTGCTCCTATGTACAAGAATATAGCTACTATAATACTGCCCCTATGTACAAGAATATAACTACTATAATACTGCCCCTATGTACAAGAATATAACTACTATAATACTGCCCCCTATGTACAAGAATATAACTACTATACTACTGCCCCCTATGTACAAGAATATAACTACTATAATACTGTCCCTATGTACAAGAATATAACTACTATAATACTGCCCCCTATGTACAAGAATATAACTACTATAATACTGCCCCTATGTACAAGAAAATAACTACTATAATACTGCCCTATGTACAAGAATATAACTACTATAATACTGCCCCCTATGTACAAGAATATAACTGCTATAATACTGCCCCCTATGTACAAGAATATAACTACTATAATACTGCCCCTATGTACAAGAAAATAACTACTATAATACTGCCCTATGTACAAGAATATAACTACTATAATACTGCCCCCTATGTACAAGAATATAACTACTATAATACTGCTCCTATGTACAAGAATATAACTACTATAATACTGCCCCTATGTACAAGAATATAACTACTATAATACTGCCCCCTATGTACAAGAATAGAACTACTATAATACTGCCCCTCTGTACAAGAATATAACTACTATAATACTGTCCCTATGTACAAGAATATAACTACTATAATACTGCTCCTATGTACAAGAATATAACTACTATAATACTGCCCCCTATGTACAAGAATATAACTACTGTAATACTGCCCCTATGTACAAGAATATAACTACTATAATACTGCCCCTATGTACAAGAATATAACTACTATAATACTGCCCCTATGTACAAGAATATAACTACTATAATACTGCCCCCTATGTACAAGAATATAACTACTATACTACTGCCCCCTATGTACAAGAATATAACTACTAGAATACTGTCCCTATGTACAAGAATATAACTACTATAATACTGCCCCCTATGTACAAGAATATAACTACTATAATACTGCCCCTATGTACAAAAAAATAACTACTATAATACTGCTCCTATGTACAAGAATATAACTACTATAATACTGCCCCCTATATACAAGAATATAACTACTATAATACTGCCCCCTATGTACAAGAATATAACTACTATAACACTGCTCCTATGTACAAGAATATAACTACTATAATACTGCCCCTATGCACAAGAATATAACTACTATAACACTGCTCTTATATACAAGAATATAACTACTATAACACTGCTCCCTATGTACAAGAATATAACTACTATAATACTGCCCCCTATATACAAGAATATAACTACTATAATATTGCCCCCTATGTACAAGAATATAACTACTATAACACTGCTCCTATGTACAAGAATATAACTACTATAATACTGCCCCTATGCACAAGAATATAACTACTATAACACTGCTCTTATATACAAGAATATAACTACTATAACACTGCTCCTATGTACAAGAATATAACTACTATAATACTGCCCCTATGTACAAGAAAATAACTACTATAATACTGCCCTATGTACAAGAATATAACTACTATAATACTGCCCCCTATGTACAAGAATATAACTGCTATAATACTGCCCCCTATGTACAAGAATATAACTACTATAATACTGCCCCTATGTACAAGAAAATAACTACTATAATACTGCCCTATGTACAAGAATATAACTACTATAATACTGCTCCTATGTACAAGAATATAACTACTATAATACTGCTCCTATGTACAAGAATATAACTACTATAATACTGCCCCCTATGTACAAGAATATAACTACTATAACACTGCTCCTATGTACAAGAATATAACTACTATAATACTGCCCCTATGTACAAGAATATAACTACTATAATTCTGCCCCTATGTACAAGAATATAACTACTATAATACTGCTCCTATGTACAAGAATATAACTACTATAATACTGCCCCCTATGTACAAGAATATAACTACTATAATACTGCCCCCTATGTACAAGAATATAACTACTATAATACTGCTCCTATGTACAAGAATATAACTACTATAATACTGCCCCTATGTACAAGAATATAACTACTATAACACTGCTCCTATGTACAAGAATATAGCTACTATAATACTGCCCCTATGTACAAGAATATAACTACTATAATACTGCCCCTATGTACAAGAATATAACTACTATAATACTGCCCCCTATGTACAAGAATATAACTACTATACTACTGCCCCCTATGTACAAGAATATAACTACTATAATACTGTCCCTATGTACAAGAATATAACTACTATAATACTGCCCCCTATGTACAAGAATATAACTACTATAATACTGCCCCTATGTACAAGAAAATAACTACTATAATACTGCCCTATGTACAAGAATATAACTACTATAATACTGCCCCCTATGTACAAGAATATAACTGCTATAATACTGCCCCCTATGTACAAGAATATAACTACTATAATACTGCCCCTATGTACAAGAAAATAACTACTATAATACTGCCCTATGTACAAGAATATAACTACTATAATACTGCCCCCTATGTACAAGAATATAACTACTATAATACTGCTCCTATGTACAAGAATATAACTACTATAATACTGCCCCTATGTACAAGAATATAACTACTATAATACTGCCCCCTATGTACAAGAATAGAACTACTATAATACTGCCCCTCTGTACAAGAATATAACTACTATAATACTGTCCCTATGTACAAGAATATAACTACTATAATACTGCTCCTATGTACAAGAATATAACTACTATAATACTGCCCCCTATGTACAAGAATATAACTACTGTAATACTGCCCCTATGTACAAGAATATAACTACTATAATACTGCCCCTATGTACAAGAATACAACTACTATAATACTGCCCCTATGTACAAGAATATAACTACTATAATACTGCCCCCTATGTACAAGAATATAACTACTATACTACTGCCCCCTATGTACAAGAATATAACTACTAGAATACTGTCCCTATGTACAAGAATATAACTACTATAATACTGCCCCCTATGTACAAGAATATAACTACTATAATACTGCCCCTATGTACAAAAAAATAACTACTATAATACTGCTCCTATGTACAAGAATATAACTACTATAATACTGCCCCCTATATACAAGAATATAACTACTATAATACTGCCCCCTATGTACAAGAATATAACTACTATAACACTGCTCCTATGTACAAGAATATAACTACTATAATACTGCCCCTATGTACAAGAATATAACTACTATAATACTGCCCCCTATGTACAAGAATATAACTACTATAACACTGCTCCTATGTACAAGAATATAACTACTATAATACTGCCCCTATGCACAAGAATATAACTACTATAACACTGCTCTTATATACAAGAATATAACTACTATAACACTGCTCCTATGTACAAGAATATAACTACTATAATACTGCCCCCTATATACAAGAATATAACTACTATAATACTGCCCCCTATGTACAAGAATATAACTACTATAATACTGCCCCCTATGTACAAGAATATAACTACTATAACACTGCTCCTATGTACAAGAATATAACTACTATAACACTGCTCTTATATACAAGAATATAACTACTATAATACTGCCCCTATGTACAAGAATATAACTACTATAATACTGCTCCTATGTACAAGAATATAACTACTATAATACTGCCCCTATGTACAAGAATATAACTACTATAATACTGCCCCTATGTACAAGAATATAACTACTATAATACTGCCCGCTATGTAGATGAATATAATTATTATAATACCGCCCCTAAAGTCATGACTGTAAGTATTGCACCCTTGATATTGTTGTTTTGTAAGTCATAAAAGTGATGCGTTCCCCAGTAAATGCTTCCCATACAGCAGGATCCAGAATACAGGACCCCGTTATTATTTCCTATAAGAGGATATGATATTGGGGTGCTGGCTGTGATCTTGTGCAGCCTCGTAGGGAGCCGTGTGAGGTGCACGATGACTTTTAACACTTTCTTATATAAAACACAAGCTCCTCAGTCGCGCTTCTGACTTCCCTTTGATCTTTCCATCTATGATAATGCCCTGAGGGGGAATATGTCACTCCCTGCAATATGGGGGAAAATATCACTTCCTGCAATATGGGGGATTATGTCACTTCCTGCAATATGGGGGATTATGTCACTTCCTGCAATATGGGGGATTATGTCACTTCCTGCAATATGGGGGATTATGTCACTTCCTGCAATATGGGGGATTATGTCACTTCCTGTAATATGGGGGATTATGTCACTTCCTGCAATATGGGAGATTATGTCACTTCCTGCAATATGGGGGATTATGTCACTTCCTGCAATATGGGGGATTATGTCACTTCCTGCAATATGGGGGATTATGTCACTTCCTGCAATATGGGGGATTATGTCACTTCCTGCAATATGGGGGATTATGTCACTTCCTGCAATATGGGGGATTATGTCACTTCCTGCAATATGGGGGATTATGTCACTTCCTGCAATATGGGGGATTATGTCACTTCCTGCAATATGGGGGATTATGTCACTTCCTGCAATATGGGGGATTATGTCACTCCCCGCAATATGGGAGATTATGTCACTCCTACCTGTTGCTGACTTTGCTCCTCCAGATTGAGTTTCACCTCCAAGGACTGACGAGCTTCAAGAAAGGCTTTTCGATGTTTACGATCCGCCATGTAGTAGGACATGATGCCGACAGTGATTGTACACAGGTAGATGGCTATATTGGACAAGACCTAAGGAGAAAGCAAAAATAGATGGATTTATCTATATATATAATTGCCTTATTCTGTCTGTCTGTCTGTCTGTCTGTCTGTCTGTCTGTCTGTCTGTCTGTCTGTCATGCTCCGAAATTGTGTCCTTACGGTGACACAAAGCTGATTGGCCGCTGGGCTCGCCATGGCCCCGCCCCCCACACGGATTGGCCTCTCGCCCCGGCTCTCTGCAGGCCCCGCCCCCTCACGCAATGCACGCTCGCTGTGGCCCAACTGACACGGGGCTCCGATTCCCAGGTGAGTACACACACATCAGATCACACTCACACTCACTCTCACACATCACATCCACACACTCACAACATGCTGGGATATCGCTTGCTTCTACACCGGCTCCGTCAGGATCCCGGCAGCGCCAGACATAACCTTGCGATGCTGGGATCTTAACGGAGGCCGTGAAAGCTGGTAACCATTATACACATCGGGTAACTAAGGTCCCTTAGTTACCCGATGTGTATCATAGTTACCAGTGTACACCGGCTCACACTCACTCTCACACACACATCACACACACATCACATCGCATCCACACATCAAGGTCCTGCAGCTGCAGAACATACATAACATAACAGCACACACATAACAGCACACACATAACAGCACACACACACACATACACAAATCAGATCACACTCACTCACACCTCACACATCACATCGCATCCACATACTCACAACATCCTGGGATATCGCTTGCTTCTCGGCGGCGGTACTGTGCTGTGAGCTTCCAGGACCTGACGGAGGATCACATGGCCAGAAGCATGTGATATCCCCGGATGTTGTGAGTATCAGCGCGTATGTGCAATATCGTCAGTGTCTGTGTGTGTGAGTGTATGCGATCGGGTGTGTGTGAGTGTATGCGATCGGGTGTGTGTGAGTGTATGCGATCGGGTGTGTGTGTGAGTGTATGCGATCGGGTGTGTGTGAGTGTATGCGATCGGGTGTGTGTGTGAGTGTATGCGATCGGGTGTGGTGTGTGAGTGTATGCGATCGGGTGTGTGTGTGAGTGTATGCGATCGGGTGTGTGTGAGTGTATGCGATCGGGTGTGTGTGTGTGTGTGAGTGGATGCGATCGGGTGTGGGTGAGTGTCGGCAGAGGAGCACGGCGTGCTGGAGGAGGCTGGGAGCAGAGAGGCTGATCTTGGGGAAGGCTGGGAGGGGGGGGCTGATGCTGAGGGAGGCTGGAAGGAGAGAGGCTGAGCAAACGTGCTCCATCCGCCATACTGCGCACTCCCCATCGTGCTGCATCCCCCATGCTGCGCACTCCCAAACGTGGTCCATCCGCCATGCTGCGCACTCCCAAACGTGGTCCATCCGCCATGCTGCGCACTCCCAAACGTGGTCCATCCGCCATGCTGCGCACTCCCAAACGTGCTCCATCCGCCATGCTGCGCACTCCCAAACGTGCTCCATCCGCCATACTGCGCACTCCCCATCGTGCACCATCCGGCATGCTGCGCACTCCTAAGCGGATGGAGCATGATGGGGGGTGCGCAGCATGGCGGATGGAGCACGTTTGGGAGTGCGCAGCATGGCGGATGGAGCACGTTTCGGAGTGCGCAGCATGACGGATGGAGCACGTTTGGGAGTGCGCAGCATGACGGATGGAGCATGTTTGGGAGTGCGCAGCATGCCGGATGGTGCACGATGGGGAGTGCGCAGTATGGCGGATGGAGCACGTTTGGGAGTGCGCAGTATGGCGGTTGGAGCACGTTTCGGAGTGCGCAGCATGGCGGATGGAGCACGTTTGGGAGTGCGCAGCATGGCGGATGGACCACGTTTGGGAGCGCGCAGCATGGCGGATGGAGCACGTTTGGGAGTGCGCAGCATGGCGGATGGAGCACGTTTGGAAGTGCGCAGCATGGCGGATGGAGCACGTTTGGGAGTGCGCAGCATGGCGGATGGAGCACGTTTGGGAGTGCGCAGCATGCCGGATGGTGCACGATGGGGAGTGCGCAGTATGGCGGATGGAGCACGTTTGGGAGTGCGCAGCATGGCGGATGGAGCACGTTTGGGAGTGCGCAGCATGGCGGATGGACCACGTTTGGGAGTGCGCAGCATGGCGGATGGAGCACGTTTGGGAGTGCGCAGCATGGCGGATGGAGCACGTTTGGGAGTGCGCAGCATGGCGGGTGGAGCACGTTTGGGAGTGCGCAGCATGGCGGATGGAGCATGATAGGGGGTGCGCAGCATGGCGGATGGAGCACGTTTGGGAGTGCGCAGCATGGCGGATGGAGCACGTTTGGGAGTGTGCAGCATGGCGGATAGAGCACGATGGGGAGTGCACAGTATGGCGGATGGAGCACGTTTGGGAGTGCGCAGTATGGCGGATGGAGCACGTTTCGGAGTGCGCAGCATGGCGGATGGAGCACGTTTGGGAGTGCGCAGCATGGCGGATGGACCACGTTTGGGAGCGCGCAGCATGGCGGATGGAGCACGTTTGGGAGTGCGCAGCATGGCGGATGGAGCACGTTTGGAAGTGCGCAGCATGGCGGATGGAGCACGTTTGAGAGTGCGCAGCATGGCAGATGGAGCACGTTTGGGAGTGCGCAGCATGCCGGATGGTGCACGATGGGGAGTGCGCAGTATGGCGGATGGAGCACGTTTGGGAGTGCGCAGCATGGCGGATGGAGCACGTTTGGGAGTGCGCAGCATGGCGGATGGACCACGTTTGGGAGTGCGCAGCATGGCGGATGGAGCACGTTTGGGAGTGCGCAGCATGGCGGATGGAGCACGTTTGGGAGTGCGCAGCATGGCGGGTGGAGCACGTTTGGGAGTGCGCAGCATGGCGGATGGAGCATGATAGGGGGTGCGCAGCATGGCGGATGGAGCACGTTTGGGAGTGTGCAGCATGGCGGATAGAGCACGATGGGGAGTGCGCAGCATGGGGGATGGAGCACGATGGGAGGTGCACACCTCCCCCCAACACACACACACACGCGCACTGCACAACACACACACACTAGGAATCACAAACAACGCCCTACACAGACACCCACACACACAGACAACGCTGCACACACAAATATACGCACATACTGCACAACACACACATTGCTCAAAACATACCTCCCCCCAAAACACACCACACCCACACAAACCGCACAACACACACACACAACGCTACAGACACACAGCGCTCCACAAACAACGCAACACACGCAACACACATACAACACCGCTCTCACCCCCCGCGACACTCAGAACATGTACAGCGCCCTACACAAACACTTCGTAACTACACACAACAACATCTATATATATAACAAAAATCATACATGAACTACACAATACGTAAATTCTAGAATACCCGATGCGTAGAATCGGGCCACCTTCTAGTCTATATATATAATTGCCTTATTCTGTCTGTCTATCTGTCTGTCTGTCATGCTCCAAAATTGTGTCCTTACGGTGACACAAAGCTGATTGGCCGCTGGGCTCGCCATGGCCCCGCCCCCCCACACCGATTGGCCGCTCGCCCAGGCTGCGCCCCCACACGGATTGGCCAGCCGCTCGCCCAGGCTCCGCCCCCCCCACAGATTGGCCTCTCGCCCCGGCACCCTGCAGGCATTGGCAATTCGGCAACGTCACGCCCCGCCCCCCTCACGCAATGCACGCTAGCTCTGGCCCCGCCCCCTCCCTACCCCCGCGCATTCCCCGAACTGACACGGCTGTCACCGAGGTGAGTACTGTACTCCCCCCCCCCCCTCCGCGCATTCCCCGAACTGACACGGCTGTCACCGAGGTGAGTACTGTACTCCCCCCCCCCCTCCGCGCATTCCCCGAACTGACACGGCTGTCACCGAGGTGAGTACTGTACATTCCCCCCCCTCCCCCCCTCCGCGCATTCCCCGAACTGACACGGCTGTCACGGAGGTGAGTACTGTACTCCCCCCCCCCCCCCCCCCCCCCCCCACCACCCCCCCGGCGATATCGTCAGTGTCTGTGTGTGAGTGGATGCGATCGGGTGTGTGTGAGTGGATGCGATCGGGTGTGTGTGAGTGGATGCGATCGGGTGTGTGTGAGTGGATGCGATCGGGTGTGTGTGAGTGGATGCGATCGGGAGTGTGTGAGTGGATGCGATCGGGTGTGTGTGAGTGGATGCGATCGGGTGTGTGTGAGTGGATGCGATCGGGTGTGTGTGAGTGGATGCGATCGGGTGTGTGTGAGTGGATGCGATCGGGTGTGTGTGAGTGGATGCGATCGAGTGTGTGTGAGTGGATGCGATCGGGTGTGTGAGTGTCGGCAGAGGAGCACGGCGTGCTGGAGGAGGCTGGGAGCAGAGAGGCTGATCATGGGGAAGGCTGGGAAAGGGAGGCTGATGCTGGGGGAGACTGCGAGGGGAAGGCTGATGCTGAAGGAGGCTGGGAGGGGGAGGCTGGGAGGAAGGAGGCTGGGAGGAGAGAGGCTGATCCTGGGGAAGGCTGGGAAGGGGAGGCTGATGCTGAGGGAGGCTGGAAGGAGAGAGGCTGATGCTGGGGGAGGCTGGAAGGAGAGAGGCTGAGGCTGGGAGGAGAGAGGCTGATGCTGGGGAAGGCTGATGCTGAGGGAGGCTGGGAGGGGAAAGCTGATGCTGGGGAAGGCTGGGAGGACGGAGGCTGGGAGGAGAGAGGCTGATCCTGGGGAAGACTGGGAGAGGGAGGCTGATGCTGGGGGAGGCTGGAAGGAGAGAGGCTGATGCTGGGGGAGGCTGGAAGAAGAGAGGCTGATGCTGGGGGAGGCTGATGCTGGGGGAGGCTGGGAGGAGAGAGGCTGATGCTGGGGAAGGCTGGGAGGAGAGAGGCTGATGCTGGGGACAGAGAGGAGAGGCTGATGCTGGGAGGAGAGAGGCTGATGCTGGGATGAGAGAGGCTGATGCTGGGAGGAGAGAGGCTGATGCTGGGGGAGGCTGGGAGGGGGAGGCTGATGCTGGGGGAGGCTGGGACGAGGGAGGCTGATGCTGGTGGAGGCTGATGCTTGGGGAGGCTGATGCTGGGGGAGGCTGGAAGGAGAGAGGCTAATGCTGGTGGAGGCTGATGCTTGGGGAGGCTGATGCTGGGGGAGACTGGGAGGGGAAGGCTGATGCTGAGGGAGGCTGGGAGGGGGAGGCTGGGAGGAAGGAGGCTGGGAGGAGAGAGGCTGATCCTGGGGAAGGCTGGGAACAGGACGCTGATGCTGAGGAAGGCTGGAAGGAGAGAGGCTGATGCTGGGGGAGGCTGGAAGGAGAGAGGCTGATGCTGGTGGAGGCTGATGCTTGGGGAGGCTGATGCTGGGGGAGACTGGGAGCGGAAGGCTGATGCTGAGGGAGGCTGGGAGGGGGAGGCTGGGAGGAAGGAGGCTGGGAGGAGAGAGGCTAATCTTGGGGAATGCTGGGAAGGGGAGGCTGATGCTGAGGGAGGCTGGAAAGAGAGAGGCTGAGGCTGGGAGGAGAGAGGCTGATGCTGGGGAAGGCTGATGCTGAGGGAGTCTGGGAGGGGAAAGCTGATGCTGGGGAAGGCTGGGAGGACGGAGGCTGGGAGGAGAGAGGCTGATCCTGGGGAAGGCTGGGAGAGGGAGGCTGATGCTGGAGGAGGCTGGAAGGAGAGAGGCTGATGCTGGCGGAGGCTGATGCTGGGGGAGGCTGGAAGGAGAGAGGCTGATGCTGGTGGAGGCTGATGCTTGGGGAGGCTGGGAGGAGGGAGGCTGGGAGAGGTAGGCTGAGAGAAGAGAGGCTGATGCACACACACACACACACACACACACACACACACGCGCGCGCGCGCACTGCACAACACACCACACACACACACACTGGGAACCACAAACAACTGCCCTACACAGACACCCACACACACAGACAACGCTGCACACACACAACACCCAACACACAAACACCGCGGCACACACAAATATACGCACATACCGCACAACACACACATTGCACAAAACATACCTCCCCCCAAAACACACCACACACACACAAACCGCGCAACACACACACAACGCTACAGACACACAGCGCTCCACAAACAACGCAACACACGCAACACACATACAACACCGCTCTCACCCCCTGTCACACCCAGACAACACCCAGAACATGTACAGCGCCTACACAAACACTTGGTAACTATACACAACATCTATATATATATATATGTATATAACAAAAATCATACATGAACTACACAATACG
This sequence comes from Anomaloglossus baeobatrachus, assembly GCF_048569485.1. Lineage (NCBI taxonomy): Eukaryota > Metazoa > Chordata > Amphibia > Anura > Aromobatidae > Anomaloglossus > Anomaloglossus baeobatrachus. The sequence goes on from NC_134355.1 coordinate 678,376,179, forward strand.
TAAATTCTAGAATACCCGATGCGTAGAATCGGGCCACCTTCTAGTAATAAATATCTGTTCAAAAGTAAAGTATATCAAGTACTCTAATCTGTACACCCTCCTTATAGAATAGACCTTCATACAAAGTCACTGCGTACATACATTACATTACTGATCCTGAGTTACCTCCTGTATTATACTCTAGAGCTGCACTCACTATTCTGCTGCTGCAGTCACTGTGTACATACATTACATTACTGATCCTGTACTGATCCTGAGTTACCTCCTGTATTATACTCCAGAGATGCACTCACTATTCTGCTGCTGCAGTCACTGTGTACATACATTACATTACTGATCCTGCATTATACTCCAGAGCTGCACTCACTATTCTGCTGGTGCAGTCACTGTGTACATACATTACTGATCCTGAGTTACCTCCTGTATTATGCTCCAGAGCTGCACTCACTATTCTGCTGGTGCAGTCACTGTGTACATACATTACATTACTGATCCTGAGTTACCTCCTGTATTATACTCCAGAGCTGCACTCACTATTCTGCTGGTGCAGTCACTGTGTACATACATTACATTACTGATCCGGAGTTACCTCCTGTATTATACTCCAGAGATGCACTCACTATTCTGCTGGTGCAGTCCCTGTGTACATACATTACATTACTGATCCTGACATTATGTCTGGGTTTCTGCTGTAATGTGAATCTGTGTAGCTGCTGCCTGTGGGCAAGTGAGGCTGTGGGCAGGTACGGCTGTGGGAAGATACGGCTGTGGCAAGGTACGGCTGTGGCAAGGTACGGCTGTGGCAAGGTACGGCTGTGGCAAGGTACGGCTGTGGCAAGGTACGGCTGTGGCAAGGTGAGGCTGTGGGAAGGTACGGCTGTGGGAAGGTGAGGCTGTGGCAAGGTGAGGCTGTGGGAAGGTGAGGCTGTGGCAAGATGAGGCCGTCGGAAGGTGAGGCCGTGGGAAGGTGAGGCCGTGGGAAGGCGAGGCCATGGGAAGGCGAGGTCGTGGGAAGGTGAGGCCGTGGGCAGGCGAGGCCGTGGGCAGGCGAGGCCGTGGGCAGGCAAGGCCATGAGAAGGCGAGGCCGTGGGAAGGTGAGGCCGTGGGCAGGTGACGCCGTGGGCAGGTGACGCCGTGGGCAGGTGAGGCCGTGGGAAGGTGAGGCCGTGGGAAGGTGCGGCTGTGGGAAGGTGAGGCTGTGGGAAGGTGAGGCTGTGGGAAGGTGAGGCCGTGAGAAGGTGAGGCCGTGAGAAGGTGAGGCCGTGAGAAGGTGAGGCCGTGGGAAGGTGAGGCCGTGGGAAGGTGAGGCTGTGGGCAGGTGAGGCCATGGGCAGGTGAGGCTTTGGGAAGGCGAGGTCATGGGCAGGTGAGGCTGTGGGAAGGCGAGGCCGTGGGCAGGTGAGGCTGTGGGAAGGTGAGGCTGTGGGAAGGTGAGGCTGTGGGAAGGTGAGGCCGTGGGCAGGTGAGGCCGTGGGCAGGTGAGGCCGTGGGCAGGTGAGGCTGTGGCAAGGTGAGGCTGTGGCAAGGTGAGGCTGTGGGCAGCTGAGGCTGTGGGCAGCTGAGGCTGTGGGCAGGTGTGGCTGTGGGCAGCTGAGGCTGTGGGCAGGTGAGGCTGTTGGCAGTGGCCGCCCTGACATCGCTGTGTGCCAGCTGTGCACTATTGCCATGTGCGTTTGCTCCTCGCACAATGTGTATCTCTGTCCCCGGTGACTGCACATACAGCTGCCTCTTATCTCGTGTAATAGGCAGAATTCCTGGCGTTCTTGTGGGGTTTTTCTTTTTAGGTCAGGATTAGGCAGGATTCACGTTGTGTACACAGGATGGAATTACTTAGCCGTGAATCTACCTATTCCTTTCCTGATGTCCTGAAACTCGGTGTCACCATGTGGTATTTTACACAGTAAAACTGCGCTGAAATCTGGGAAAATTGTTACGGTTCCTTTATAATCATCTTTTGTCTTGTCAACACATAACACTGCCCCTCAGGGCTGACTGAAGTGCCGCCAAGAAGTTCAAGAACAGGCAGTGTGCCCAGTAGAGCTGTACGAGACATGTACCAGCGGGCATGAGCTGCGACCAAGATCAGTGACACGTCCGTGAGCTGCGACCACAATCACCAAGGTGTCTGTGAGCTACAACCAAAATCACTGAGGCGTCTGTGAGCTGCGACCAAGATCAGTGATGAGTCTGTGGGTTTGCGACAAAGATCAATATCGTGTCCGTGAGCTGCGACCAAGATCATCGAAGTGTCCGTAAACTACGACCAAGATCAATGACGCAACCGTGAACTATGACCAAGATCAACAACTCGTCCATAAACTACGACCAAGATCAACGACGCGTCTGTGAACTACAACCAAGATCAACGACGTGTCTGTGAACTACGACCAAGATCAACTACACGTCCGTAAACTACGATCAAGATCAACGACGCGTCCCTAAACTACGACCAAGATCATCGACGCGTCCGTAAACTACAATCAAGATCAACAACGCGTCCGTGAACTATAACCAAGATCAACAACACGTCCATAAACTACGACCAAGATCAACGACGTGTCCGTGAATTATGACCAAGATCAACGACGCCTCCATAAACTACGACCAAGAGCAACGACGCATCCGTGAACTACGACCAAGATCAACAACGTGTCCGTAAACTATGACCAAGATCAACGTCAAGTCCGTGAACTACGACCAAGATCAATGACGCGTCCATAAACTACCACCAAGATCAACGACGCGTCTATGCACTATGACCAAGATCAACGACGCATCCGTAAACTACCACCAAGATCAACGACGCATCCATAAACTACCACCAAGATCAACGGCATGTCCGTAAACTACCACCAAGATCAACGACGCATCCGTAAACTACCACCAAGATCAACAACGCGTCCGTAAACTACCACCAAGATCAACGACGCATCCGTAAACTACCACCAAAATCAACGACGCATCTGTAAACTACCACCAAGATCAACGACGCGTCCATAAACTACAACCAAGATCAACGACGCGTCCGTAAACTACCACCAAGATCAACGACGCGTCCGTAAACTACCACCAAGATCAACGACGCGTCCGTAAACTACCACCAAGATCAACGACGCATCCGTAAACTACCACCAAGATCAACGACGCATCCGTAAACTACCACCAAGATCAACGACGCGTCCATAAACTACCACCAAGATCAACGATGCGTCCATGCACTATGACCAAGATCAACGATGCGTCCATAAACTACCACCAAGATCAACAACGCATCCGTAAACTACCACCAAGATCAACGACGCATCCATAAACTACCACCAAGATCAACGGCATGTCCGTAAACTACCACCAAGATCAACGACGCGTCCGTAAACTACCACCAAGATCAACAACGCGTCCGTAAACTACCACCAAGATCAACGACGCGTCCGTAAACTACCACCAAAATCAATGACACATCTGTAAACTACCACCAAGATCAACGACGCGTCCATAAACTACAACCAAGATCAACGACGCGTCCGTAAACTACCACCAAGATCAACGACGCGTCCGTAAACTACCACCAAGATCAACGACGCATCCGTAAACTACCACCAAGATCAACGACGCATCCGTAAACTACCACCAAGATCAACGACGCGTCCATAAACTACCACCAAGATCAACGATGCGTCCATGCACTATGACCAAGATCAACGACGCGTCCGTAAACTACCACCAAGATCAACGACGCGTCTATAAACTACCACCAAGATCAACGACGCGTCCGTAAACTACCACCAAGATCAACGACGCGTCAGTAAACTACCACCAAGATCAATGACGCGTCTGTGAACTATGACCAAGATCAACGACGCATCCGTGAACTATGACCAAGATCAACGACGCGTCCATGAGCTGCGACCAAGATCAGGGATGGGTCTGTGTGCTATGACTAAAATCGACAGCATGGCCCTAGAGTCACCTGTCAGTCGGTGTCACCACTTAACACCGCCATTCATGGCTGACATAATAGTGCCATCACAACACCTACAAAAGTCATGTACCTACATAATAACTCCATAAAGTGTCCAGAAAGTGTTTCCCATAGTGCCTACCATAGAGTCACCACATACTACCACCACACTGGGGAGACATAATAGTGCCATACAGTGCCAAAATTACAGAGCCTAAATACTACCGGAGATAAGTGACCATTTTAAATAATGAGGCGCAGATAAATTGCCGCCCTTGCCAGCTTTCACCCTGCAGGAATTAACTCTCCGGCCCTAGTCGCACGACGCCGGACATTTTTTGAAAATCCCTCGCTGCCCGGCCATAAATGAAGCATTCACACTTCAGAAAATGTTACTAATGTTAATCCTATTTCCCGGCTCAGTCTTAAAATAGTAAGCGCCTGGTTTTCCATAAACTGCTGAGAAGAGCGAGGGGCACAGTCTGCGCTGGTGGAGAAACATTCAGTGCAGCAAATGCGGCCACAGGAAGGTAACTGTGATAACACTGATTAGTGCTCCCTAAAGTTTAACACCCCCCCCCCAGGAAATATGTATTAATGGTGAATTAGGGTGCAATGATCGTGGCTGTATAGGCATTACCACTAACAGTGGTAGCTACACACAGCACTGCCAGCATAGCCACAGAGGTCAATGATGAAAATCTAGCTGACTGCGGTCACCACTAGGAGGAGCTCACTGCACACACAATAACACAGTAAGATCCTGTGCTCCCCTTAGTGGTGTCTGTGCTCCCCTAGTGATGACTGTTTGCCCCATAGTGGTGACGGTGCTACCCCTAGTGGTGACTGTGCTCCCTTAGTGGTGACTGTTCCCCCAGAGTGGTGACTGTTCCCCCATAGTGGTGACTGTGCTCCCCATAGTGGTGACTGTGCTCCCCATAGTGGTGACTGTGCTCCCCATAGTGGTGACTGTGCTCCCCATAGTGGTGACTGTACTACCTGTAGTGGTGACTGTGCTCCCCATAGTGGTGACTGTACTACCTGTAGTGGTGACTGTTCCCCCCATAGTGGAGACTGTGCTCCATCCAGTGGTGACACTGCCCCCCTAGTGGTGACTGTGCTCCCCCATAATGATGACTGTGCTCCCCATAGTGGTGAATGTGCTTCCCATAATGGTGACTGTGCCCCCCCCCCCTTAGTGGTGACTGTGCTTCCCATAGTGGTGACTCTGTTCCCCCATAGTGGTGACTGTGCTCCCCCATAGTGGTGACTGTGCTTCCCATAGTGGTGACTGTGCTCACCATAGTGGTGACTGTGCTCCCCTAGTGGTGACTGTGCTCCCCATAGTGGTGACTGTGCTCCCCATAGTGGTGACTGTGCTCCTCCATAGTGGTGACTGTGCTCCTCCATAGTGGTGACTATGTTCCCCATAGTGGTGACTGTGGTCCCCCATAGTGGTGACTGTGCTCCCTCTAGTGATTATTGTGCTCCCCCATAGTGGTGACTGTGCTCCCCATAGTGGTGACTGTGCTCCCCATAGTGGTGACTGTGCTCCCCCTAGTGGTGACTGTGCTCCCCCTAGTGGTGACTGTGCTCCCCATAGTAGTAACTGTGCTCCCTATAGTGGTGACTGTGCTTCCTTTAGTGGTGACTGTGCTCCCCCTAGTGGTGACTGTGCTCCCCCTAGTGGTGACTGTACTCCCCCATAGTGGTGCCTGTGCTTCCCATAGTGGTGACTGTGCTCCCCCATAGTGGTGACTGTGCTCCCCCTAGTGGTGACTGTACTCCCCCATAGTGGTGACTGTGCTCCCCCATAGTGGTGACTGTGCTCCCCCATAGTGGTGACTGTGCTCCCCATAGTGGTGACTGTGCTCCCACTAGTGGTGACTGTGCTCCCACTAGTGGTTACTGTGCTCCCACTAGTGGTTACTGTGCTCCCCATAGTGGTGACTGTGCTCCCCATAGTGGTGACTGTGCTCCCTATAGTGGTGACTGTGCTCCCCCATAGTGGTGACTGTGCTCCCCCATAGTGTGGTGACTGTGCTCCCCCATAGTGGTTACTGTGCTCCCCCATAGTGGTTACTGTGCTCCCCATAGTGGTGACTGTGCTTCCCATAGTGGTGACTGTGCTCCCCATAGTGGTGACTGTGCTTCCCATGGTGGTGATTGTGCTCCCCATGGTGGTGACTGTGCTCCCCATGGTGGTGACTGTGCTCCCCCATAATGGTGACTGTGCTCCTCCATAGTGGTGACTGTGCTCCCCCATAGTGGTGACTGTGCTCCCCATAGTGGTGACTGTGCTCCCCATAGTGGTGACTGTGCTCCCCATAGTGGTGACTGTGCTCCCCATGGTGGTGACTGTGCTCCCCATAGTGGTGACTCTGCTCCCCCATAGTGGTGACTCTGCTCCCCTAGTGGTGACTGTGCTCCCCCTAGTGGTGACTGTGCTCCCCATAGTGGTGACTGTGCTCTCCCTAGTGGTGACTGTGCTCCCCCTAGTGGTGACTGTGCTCCCCATAGTGGTGACTGTGCTCCCCCTAGTGGTGACTGTGCTCCCCCTAGTGGTGACTGTGCTCCCCATGGTGGTGACTGTGCTCCCCCTAGTGGTGACTGTGCTCCCCCTAGTGGTGACTGTGCTCCCTCTAGTGGTGACTGCTCCCCATAGTGGTGACTGTGCTCCCCATAGTGGTGACTGTGCTTCCCATAGTGGTGACTGTGCTCCCCATGGTGGTGACTGTGCTCCCCATGGTGGTGACTGTGCTCCCCATAGTGGTGACTGTGCTCCCCCATAGTGGTGACTGTGCTCCCCTAGTGGTGACTGTGCTCCCCATAGTGGTGACTGTGCTCCCCATGGTGGTGACTGTGCTCCCCCTAGTGGTGACTGTGCTCCCCATAGTGGTGACTGTGCTCCCCATAGTGGTGACTGTGCTCCCCCTAGTGGTGACTGTGCTCCCCATGGTGGTGACTGTGCTCCCCCTAGTGGTGACTGTGCTCCCCATAGTGGTGACTGTGCTCCCCGTAGTGGTGACTGTGCTCCCCGTAGTGGTGACTGTGCTCCCCCTAGTGGTGACTGTGCTCCCCATGGTGGTGATTGTGCTCCCCCTAGTGGTGACTGTGCTTCCCATAGTGGTGACTGTGCTCCCCATAGTGGTAACTGTGCTCCCCCTAGTGGTGACTGTGCTCCCCATAGTGGTGACTGTGCTCCCCCTAGTGGTGACTGTGCTCCCCCTAGTGGTGACTGTGCTCCCCTTAGTGGTGACTGTGCTCCCCTTAGTGGTGACTGTGCTCCCCTTAGTGGTGACTGTGCTCCCCATAGTGGTGACTGTGCTCCCCCTAGTGGTGACTGTGCTCCCCTTAGTGGTGACTGTGCTCCCCATAGTGGTGACTGTGCTCCCCTAGTGGTGACTGTGCTCCCCCTAGTAGTGACTGTGCTCCCCCTAGTGGTGACTGTGCTCCCCTTAGTGGTGACTGTGCTCCCCCTAGTGGTGACTGTGCTCCCCTTAGTGGTGACTGTGCTCCCCTTAGTGGTGACTGTGCTCCCCATAGTGGTGACTGTGCTCCCCCTAGTGGTGACTGTGCTCCCCCTAGTGGTGACTGTGCTCCCCCTAGTGGTGACTGTGCTCCCCTTAGTGGTGACTGTGCTCCCCATAGTGGTGACTGTGCTCCCCTTAGTGGTGACTGTGCTCCCCATAGTGGTGACTGTGCTCCCCCTAGTGGTGACTGTGCTCCCCTTAGTGGTGACTGTGCTCCCCCTAGTGGTGACTGTGCTCCCCATAGTGGTGACTGTGCTCCCCTTAGTGGTGACTGTGCTCCCCTTAGTGGTGACTGTGCTCCCCCTAGTGGTGACTGTGCTCCCCTTAGTGGTGACTGTGCTCCCCCTAGTGGTGACTGTGCTCCCCTTAGTGGTGACTGTGCTCCCCTTAGTGGTGACTGTGCTCCCCTAGTGGTGACTGTGCTCCCCCTAGTGGTGACTGTGCTCCCCATAGTGGTGACTGTGCTCCCCTTAGTGGTGACTGTGCTCCCCTTAGTGGTGACTGTGCTCCCCCTAGTGGTGACTGTGCTCCCCCTAGTGGTGACTGTGCTCCCCCTAGTGGTGACTGTGCTCCCCTTAGTGGTGACTGTGCTCCCCTTAGTGGTGACTGTGCTCCCCTTAGTGGTGACTGTGCTCCCCTTAGTGGTGACTGTGCTCCCCTAGTGGTGACTGTGCTCCCCCTAGTGGTGACTGTGCTCCCCATAGTGGTGACTGTGCTCCCCTTAGTGGTGACTGTGCTCCCCTTAGTGGTGACTGTGCTCCCCCTAGTGGTGACTGTGCTCCCCCTAGTGGTGACTGTGCTCCCCCTAGTGGTGACTGTGCTCCCCTTAGTGGTGACTGTGCTCCCCTTAGTGGTGACTGTGCTCCCCTTAGTGGTGACTGTGCTCCCCTTAGTGGTGACTGTGCTCCCCCTAGTGGTGACTGTACTTGTTGCCCTCTGTCCACGCTGCTTCATAATGTGGGAAATTAATGAAAAGGACTTCCTATACGAGTGAATATGGTCTCTCCGTCTCCTATGTAATATTATCGCCTTGCGTGTTACAGAGGCGCAGTATTTATCATTCACAGGAATATCCCTCAATCTTTTATTCATCTGCGATCTCAAAGTTTCTGGAAATCAGAAACCGTAATCGATTATTATTTCATTTCTTAGAAGAATATTATATAAAAACATTCTCAGAATTTGGGACAATGAATCACTGAAAGTAAAAAAACAAGAATAATGTAATCACTTATATCTCAACCTTTGAAAACAAGAAATTATACACTGAAGAGCAAAAGGGTAACAATGTTTTGCACTTTTGGATTTCAGGCTCCATATCTCACCATCCTCTACAGCTCTGAGCGTGAGATGACCTTCATATTATAGACAATCATCTTGGCTTCTCATACATAAATGTGACAGCTATTTAGCATATGATTAGTTATGCAGATTCTCGTCAGGTCACTGCATTGTTACTGTTTTGCTCCTAAAAAGCTAGATTTTAATTTTTATTAGTGTTTTGTAAATCCACCTTTGGCTTTCCGCTCTGCCTGAATCCTTCTGGGCTCTCGATCATACTCAAGTAAGTCTCCACCGAATTCTGCTCCTGGTCTCTTCTCCACGTTCCCAGTGTTGGTGTATACTGGTCAGGTCTCTTCTCCATGTTCCCAGTGTTGGTGTATACTGGTCAGGTCTATTCTCCACGTTCCCAGTGTTGGTGTATACTGGTCAGGTCTCTTCTCCACGTTCCTAGTGTTGGTGTATACTGGTCAGGTCTCTTCTCCATGTTCCCAGTGTTGGTGTATACTGATCAGGTCTCTTCTCCATGCTCCCAGTGTTGGTGTATACTGGTCAGGTCTCTTCTCCATGTTCCTAGTGTTGGTGTATACTGGTCAGGTCTCTTCTCCACGTTCCCAGTGTTGGTGTATACTGATCAGGTCTCTTCTCCACGTTCCCAGTGTTGGTGTATACTGGTCAGGTCTCTTCTCCATGTTCCCAGTGTTGGTGTATACTGGTCAGGTGTCTTCTCCACGTTCCCAGTGTTGGTGTATACTGGTCAGGTCTCTTCTCCTCGTTCCCAGTGTTGGTGTATACTGGTCAGGTCTCTTCTCCACGTTCCCAGTGTTGGTGTATACTGGTCAGGTCTCTTCTCCTTGTTCCCAGTGTTGGTGTATACTGGTCAGGTCTCTTCTCCACGTTCCTAGTGTTGGTGTATACTGGTCAGGTCTCTTCTACACGTTCCCAGTGTTGGTGTATACTGGTCAGGTCTCTTCTCCACGTTCCCAGTGTTGGTGTATACTGGTCAGGTCTCTTCTCCACGTTCCCAGTGTTGGTGTACACTGGTCAGGTATCTTCTCCACGTTCCCAGTGTGGGTGTATACTGGTCAGGTCTCTTCTCCACGTTCCCAGTGTTGGTGTATACTGGTCAGGTCTCTTCTCCACGTTCCTAGTGTTGGTGTATACTGGTCAGGTCTCTTCTCCTCGTTCCCAGTGTTGGTGTATACTGGTCAGGTCTCTTCTCCACGTTCCTAGTGTTGGTGTATACTGGTCAGGTCTCTTCTCCATGTTCCCAGTGTTGGTGTATACTGGTCAGGTCTCTTCTCCATGTTCCCAGTGTTGGTGTATACTGGTCAGGTATCTTCTCCACGTTCCCAGTGTTGGTGTATACTGGTCAGGTCTCTTCTCCATGTTCCCAGTGTTGGTGTATACTGGTCAGGTCTCTTCTCCACGTTCCCAGTGTGGGTGTATACTGGTCAGGTCTCTTTTCCTCGTTCCCAGTGTTGGTGTATACTGGTCAGGTCTCTTTTCCTCGTTCCCAGTGTTGGTGTATACTGGTCAGGTCTCTTTTCCTCGTTCCCAGTGTTGCTGTATACTGGTCAGATCTCTTCTCCATGTTCTAGTGTTGGTGTATACTGGTCAGGTCTCTTCTCCATGTTCCCAGTGTTGGTGTATACTGGTCAGGTCTCTTCTCCACGTTCCCAGTGTTGGTGTATACTGGTCAGGTCTCTTCTCCACGTTCCCAGTGTTGGTGTATACTAGTCAGGTCTCTTCTCCATGTTCCCAGTGTTCGTGTATACTGGTCAGGTCTCTTTTCCTCGTTCCCAGTGTTGCTGTATACTGGTCAGATCTCTTCTCCATGTTCTAGTGTTGGTGTATACTGGTCAGGTCTCTTCTCCACGTTCCCTGTGTTGGTGTATACTGGTCAGGTCCATTCTCCACGTTCCCAGTGTTGGTGTATACTGGTCAGGTCTATTCTCCACGTTCCCATTGTTGGTGTATACTGGTCAGGTCTCTTCTCCATGTTCCCAGTGTTTGTATATACTGGTCAGGTCTCTTCTCCACGTGCCCAGTGTTGGTGTATACTGGTCAGGTCTCTTCTCCACGTGCCCAGTGTTGGTGTATACTGGTGAGGTCTATTCTCCACGTTCCCAGTGTTGGTGTATACTGATCAGGTCTCTTCTCCACGTTCCCAGTGTTGGTGTATACTGGTCAGGTCTCTTCTCCACGTTCCCAGTGTTGGTGTATACTGGTCAGGTCTCTTCTCCACGTTCCCAGTGTTGGTGTATACTGGTCAGGTCTCTTCTCCACGTTCCCAGTGTTGGTGTATACTGGTCAGGTCTCTTCTCCACGTGCCCAGTGTTGGTGTATACTGGTCAGGTCTATTCTCCACGTTCCCAGTGTTGGTGTATGCTGGTCAGGTCTATTCCCCACGTTCCCAGTGTTGGTGTATGCTGGTCAGGTCTATTCTCCACGTTCCCAGTGTTGGTGTATACTGGTCAGGTCTCTTCTCCACGTTCCCAGTGTTGGTGTATACTGGTCAGGTCTCTTCTCCACGTTCCCAGTGTTGGTGTATACTGGTCAGGTCTCTTTTCCATGTTCCCAGTGTTGGTGTATACTGGTCAGGTCTCTTCTCCACGTTCCCAGTGTTGGTGTATACTGGTCAGGTCTCTTCTCCACGTTCCCAGTGTTGCTGTATACTGGTCAGGTCTCTTCTCCACGTTCCCAGTGTGGGTGTATACTGGTCAGGTTTCTTCTCCTCGTTCCCAGTGTTGGTGTATACTGGTCAGGTCTCTTCTCCATGTTCCCAGTGTTTGTATAAACTGGTCAGGTCTATTCTCCACGTTCCCAGTGTTGGTGTATACTGGTCAGGTCTCTTCTCCACGTTCCCAGTGTTGGCGTATACTGGTCAGGTCTCTTCTCCACGTTCCCAGTGTTGGTGTATACTGGTCAGGTCTCTTCTCCACGTTCCCAGTGTTGGTGTATACTGGTCAGGTCTCTTCTCCACGTTCCCAGTGTTGGTGTATACTGGTCAGGTCTCTTCTCCACGTGCCCAGTGTTGGTGTATACTGGTCAGGTCTATTCTCCACGTTCCCAGTGTTGGTGTATACTGGTCAGGTCTATTCTCCACGTTCCCAGTGTTGGTGTATACTGGTCAGGTCTCTTCTCCACGTTCCCAGTGTTGGTGTATACTGGTCAGGTCTCTTCTCCACGTTCCCAGTGTTGGTGTATACTGGTCAGGTCTCTTTTCCATGTTCCCAGTGTTGGTGTATACTGGTCAGGTCTCTTCTCCACGTTCCCAGTGTTGGTCTATACTGGTCAGGTCTCTTCTCCACGTTCCCAGTGTTGGTGTATACTGGTCAGGTCTCTTCTCCACGTTCCCAGTGTTGGTGTATACTGGTCAGGTCTATTCTCCACGTTCCCAGTGTTGGTGTATACTGGTCAGGTCTCTTCTCCACATGCCCAGTGTTGGTGTATACTGGTCAGGTCTCTTCTCCACGTTCCCAGTGTTGGTGTATACTGGTCAGGTCTCTTCTCCACATTCTCAGTGTTGGTGTATATTGATCAGGTCTCTAGTTCTTCCTCTCTGCCAATAGCTCCTCCCCTCTGCCTATAGCTCTTCCCCTCTAGCTCCTCCCCTCTGCCTTTAGCTCCTCCCTCTGCCTAGCTCTTCCCATCTATCTTTTCCTCTCTGCCTCTAGCTCCTCCCATCTATCTCTTCCCCTCAGCCTCTAGCTCCTCCCATCTGCCTCTAGCTCCTCCCTTCTGCCTCTAGCTCCGCCTCCTCCTTCATAGACTTTTTAAAGCACTAACTGCCATCTCCTATCTCCATAATGAGAAAACCTATCGTCACTGAATATAGATTTTACCCATGAAATGAAAGTGAATGGCCCCTCACGGAGAAGAAAAATGCAGATGTCTCTGTATGACAACATTGGCTATTTTAATGAGTTACTATGAAATAAAAATTAAAACGATGGTTCCACTTTAAGCAAAACAATAAAACATGTCCCCAAAGTTGTGTTATCTATGAACCCGAGCATATTGGGGTGCGTGCCGGGTGTTTATGCGGCTGTTGCACTTTTATGCCGTATAGACATTATTATCGCTTATGCTGTATTATATGATATACATTTTGTCTATGATGAATCCACATGGCACAATATATGATACTTGTTACTCTAAATCTATACTATTGTATTTTTATATCTTTATGTAATTAATAATCTGATCCCTGCGCGGGGATTGTGGGTGTATGACCTCACATTTATCGAGATGGAATCAGCCTGAACATGGCTCCATAGAGGTAAAACGTTGTCTGTTTGACTTAGTTTATTGCATTAAAGCCCAAATTATCTTTACATCCTATTTTCTTTGGGGTGCGGCTTTCATCTTATCATGATACAGAGCAGTAAGAAACAGTGACTAAATAATACCAACATACAGTGCTCAAATAATACCACAATATGGCACTCAAATAGTGCCACCATATAGTGAACAAATATTATCACCAGATATGGCCCACACAGTGCTCAAAAACTTACTCCATACAGTGCTCAGATAATTCCTCCGTAAGACGCTCAAATAATAATATGCTGCTCAGAAAATACCATTATATAGTGAGCAAATAATATCACAATACCTTGACTATATAATACCACCATACAGTGTCCAATTAGTTCCTCTATACAATGCTGAAATAATACCATTATATGGTGCATAAATAATACCACCATACAGTACTCAAATAATAACACAATTTGGTGCTCATATAGTAGCGTACAGTGAAGAAATAATACCACCATACATTACTCAAATAATACCACAATATGATGTTCAAATAGTGCCACCATTTAGTGAACAAATAATATCACAATATAGTGACCATATAATACCCCAATACAGTGTCCAATTAATTCCTCCATACAATGCTGAAATAATACCATTATATGGTGCATAAATAATACCACCATACAGTGAACAAATAATATCACAATATAGTGACCATATAATACCACCAATTAATTGCTCCATACAATGCTGAAATAGTACTATTATATGGTGCATACATAATACCACCATACAGTGCTCAAATAATATCATTTGATGCTCAAATACACTGTGTGCAGAATTATTAGGCAAACGAGTATTTTGATCACATGATCCTTTTTATACATGTCGTCCTACTCCAAGCTGTATAGTGAGAGCCAACTACCAATGAAGTAAATCCGGTGATGTGCCTCTCTGTAATGAGGAGGGGTGCGGTGTAATGACATCAACACCCTATATAAGGGGGGCTTAATTATTAGGCAACTTCCTTTCCTTTGGCAAAATGGGTCAGAAGAGAGATTTGACGGGCTCTGAAAAGTCCACATTGTGCGCTGTCTTGCAGAGAGATGCAGCAGTTGTGAAATTGCCAAACTTTTTAAGCGTAATCACCGAACAATCAAGCGTTTCATGGCAAATAGCCAACAGGGTCACAAGAAGCGTGCTGGGCAAAAAAGGTGCAAAATAACTGCCCATGAATTGAGGACAATCAAGCGTGAAGCTGCCAAGATGCCATTTGCCACCAGTTTGACCATATTTCAGAGCTGCAACGTTACTGGAGTATCAAAAAGCACAAGGTGTGCCATACTCAGGGACATGGCCAAGGTAAGGAAGGCTGAAAACCACCACCTCTGACCAAGAAACATAAGATAAAACGTCAAGACTGGGCCAAGAAATATCTTAAGACTGATGTTTCACAGGTTTTATGGACTGATGAAATGAGAGTGACTCTTGATGGGCCAGATGGATGGGCCAGAGGCTGGATCAGTAAAGGGCAGAGATCTCCACTCCGACTCAGACGCCAGCAAGGTGGAGGTGGGGACTGGTATGGGCTGGGATCATCAAAGATCAACTTGGGGGACCTTGTCTGGTTGAGGATGGAGTGAAGCTCAACTCCCAGACCTACTGCCAGTTTCTGGAAGACAACTTCTTCAAGCAGTGGTACAGGAAGAAGTCGGTATCGTTCAAGAAAAACATGATTTTCATGCAGGACAATGCTCCATCACATGCATCCAACTACTCCACAGCGTGGCTGGCCAGTAAAGGTCTAAAAGATGAAAAAATAATGACATGGCCCCCTTGTTCACCTGATCTGAACCCCATAGAGAACCTGTGGTCCCTCATAAACTGTGAGATCTACAGGGAGGGAGAACAGTCCACCTCTGGGAGCAGTGTCTGGAGACTGTGGTGGCTGCTGCACGCAATGTGGATCGTAAACAGATCAAGCAATGACAGAATCTATGGATGGTCGGCTGCTGAGTGTCATCAGAAAGAAAGGGGGCTATGTTGGTCACTAATATTTGGGGGGGTTTTTGCATGTCAGAAATGTTTATTTCTACATTTTGTGCAGTTATATTGGTTTACCTGGTGACAATAAACAAGTGAGATGGGAATAGATTTGGTTTTTATTAAGTTGCCTAATAATTCTGCACAGTAATAGTTACCTGCAAAACAGATCTCCTCCTAAGATAGCCAAATCTAAAAAACCCCACTCCAACTTCCAAAAATATTAAGCTTTGATATTTATGAGTCTTTTGGGTTGATTGAGAACATAGTTGTTGATCAATAATAAAAAAAATCATCTAAAATACAACTTGCCTAATAATTCTGCACGCGGTGTAGTAGCATACAGTGAACAAATAATATCACAGTATAGTGACCATATAATACCACCATACAGTGCCCAATTAATCCCTCCATACAATGCTGAAATAATACCATTATATGGTGCATAAATAATACCACCATACAGTGCTCAAATAATATCACAATATAGTGACTATATAATACCACCATACAGTGCTCAAATAATTCCTCCATAAGATGCTCAAATACTACCCAATATGCTGCTCAAAAAATTGCATCATATAGCGAACAAATAATATCACCATACATTGACCATATAATACCATGATACAGTGCCCAAATAATATAATGCACAAACATTACCACCATACAGGGCTATAACACCATCATATTGTAATCATATAATTCCACCATACAGTGCTCAAATAATAACACAATTTAGTGCTCAAATAGTAGCATACACTAAAAAAATAATACCACCATACAGTGACTATACAATACCACCATATAACCATAATGTAGGGTTCAAAATATACCATCATATGGTATTAATACTATCACCATACTGGGCTGAAACAATTCCACCGCACTGTCTGCACCTCCATGACAGTAATAGAAAATTCCACAAATAAACACATTGTGCTCCAATAATATAAACATACAGTGTGCAATACCGCAATACAGTGGACAAATAATGTGCGCTTACACTCTTGGAGCAATGCCACAATACAGTGCACAAGTAATACCACTTTACAGACACAAATAATAGAAACATACGGTGCACAAATAATACCTCAAAATAGTGTACAAATAATACCCTCCTACAGCTCTGAAATAATATCTCCATACAGTGCTCAAATAATGACATCCTATAGAACACAAATATTGCCTCCATACAGGGCACAATTAATGCCATCATACAATGCTATCACTATACAGGGCACAAAGAATAACAAACAGTGCTCAATTAATACCGCCATATCAATCTACATAATATAGCTAATGGGAATCATACTGCCCCATAAACGCCATAATATGCCACAATTGCCGTTCTTTGTTCATTTCGTCTCACAACAAAAAATAAAATAAAAAAAAATAACCAAAAAGATTAACATAAATAGCACCAGAAAAAATACAGCTTACCCTGCCAAAAAATAAGCTCTCAAGCTCAATAATAAATAAAGGTAACTCAAAATATGGCAATAAAAAAAGTTTTTTCTTCATATTTTTGGGTGTAAAAGTTATAAAACATAAAAAAAACTATTCGTATCGATCCGCAGAATAAAGATAACTGTCAACTATAAAGAAAAGAAAAATAGTGAAAAAAAAACAAAACAAAACCAAAACCCCTAAGTGCAATTCTTTGTTTGTTTTTTAAATTATTATTATTAATAATAATAATAATAATAATAGATATTATTATTAACTCTAATATGTAATAATAACTAAAAAAATGATAACAATAATACAAAATATAATAATAAAAAAGTGATAAAAAATATATATAATAATTATTAGAATAATATTTTTGTTTTTATTATTATAATATTTTTTAGTTTTATTACATTTTTTGTTTCTATTATATTTTTTATTGCTATTATTTTTTTGTTATTGCTATTATTATTTTTGTTATTATTATATATTTTTTTGTTTTATTATTATTTTTTTTGTTTTATTATTATTATTATTATTTTGTTTTATTATTATTTTGTTTTATTTGTATTATTTTTTGTTTTATTTGTATTATTATTATTATTATTATTTTTATTATTATGTTTTTTTATTATTATTATTATTATTATTACTACTACTGCATTTTTTGTTTTTATTATTACTTTTTTTTATTTGTATTATTTTTTATTACTATTATTTTTTGTTGTTACTATTATTTTTAGTAGTATTATTATTATTTTTTGTTTTATTTTTATTATTTTTTTGTATTATTATTATTTTTATTATGTTTATTATTATGTTTTTTATTATTATTATTATTATTATTACTACTGCATTTTTTGTTTTTATTATTACATTTTTTTATTTGTATTAGTTTTTATTACTATTATTTTTTGTTGTACTATTATTTTTTTTATTATTATTATTATTATTATTATTAATAAAAACATGTATTTCCTGTATTTTTTAGGTCCCTTAGCGGATCAGAACCTGTGGTTGTTTCATCTATATACTGCAAATTATGGTCTGCTTGTGACTGGGCTTCACAATAGAGTAAAAATGGCAGCCATTAGGCCCCTGGTTGCCATGGTAACCTTTGAGGGGGATGAAGAGGGAACAAAATTTAGTGATACCATAGACTTTGGCCTCTAGGCTATGGCCTCTGTGGTTCCCAACCCCAAACATCACCATGGTGACCATGTGGCTGCTGTAAAGCAAATCTCTGAATGCTGTTCAAGCAATATGGCCGCCCCCATAATAGTTTCCATCACATAATCCCTTTAAGAGACATGGGGCAGGTGGTGAGGGACGACCTAGTGGAAACAAAGAATAAAAAAAGACCTGCTGTAAAGGTGTCGCCGTCCGTAGTTGCGCTCAGCTGCGTTGTGAGGTCATGTGACCAGGCGACCTCGAGGCGTCGTGTTTATGAGAGATATGAAAACACGAGGTTCCCACCAGTGAAGTAAGAAGCCCCCAGCGCTGTTTGTATTTTTATAACCTGACTGGAAATAACTATTACAGGAAGCGGCTATTTATAATGGCTGCTCCTGGGTTTCCATGACAACAGATGTTCTAAAAATGATGAAAACAGACACATAGAACGTGCGGAAAAATCCGGAAACAATCCAGAGACGTATGGACGTGTCTCCTCGTGTCACAGGCACGGAGCTCACCACACAAGGAAAAACGCCTCAGGATGAGCCGCCATTAACAACACCAATCTACCAATATGCCGAACCTGTACCATAGTGCCAGGTACAGGGGTCTATATACAGTGCCAGGTACAGGGGTCTATATACAGTGCCAGGTACAGGGGTCTATATACAGTGCCAGGTACAGGGGTCTATATACAGTGCCAGGTACAGGGGTCTATATACAGTGCCAGGGTACAGGGGTCTATATACAGTGCCAGGTACAGGGGTCTATATACAGTGCCAGGTACAGGGGTCTATATACAGTGCCAGGGTACAGGGGTCTATATACAGTGCCAGGTACAGGGGTCTATATACAGTGCCAGGGTCCAGGGGTCTATATACAGTGCCAGCTACAGGGGTCTATATACAGTGTCAGGTACAGGGGTCTAAATACAGTGTCAGGTACAGGGGTCTATATACAGTGCCAGGTACAGGGGTCTATATACAGTGCCAGGGTACAGGGGTCTATATACAGTGCCAGGTACAGGGGTCTATATACAGTGCCAGGGTCCAGGGGTCTATATACAGTGCCAGCTACAGGGGTCTATATACAGTGTCAGGTACAGGGGTCTAAATACAGTGTCAGGTACAGGGGTCTATATACAGTGCCAGGTACAGGGGTCTATATACAGTGCAAGGTACAGGGGTCTATATAGAGTGCCAGGTACAGGGGTCTATATACAGTGTCAGGTACAGGGGTCTATATACAGTGCCAGATACAGGGGTCTAAATACAGTGCCAGGTACAGGGGTCTATATACAGTGCCAGGTACAGGGGTCTAAATACAGTGCCAGGTACAGGGGTCTATATGCAGTGCCAGATACAGGGGTCTATATACAGTGCCAGGTACAGGGGTCTATATACAGTGCCAGTACAGGGGTCTATATACAGTGCAAGGTACAGGGGTCTATATACAGTGCAAGGTACAGGGGTCTATATACAGTGCCAGGTACAGGGGTCTATATACAGTGCCAGTTACAGGGGTCTATATACAGTGCCAGGTACAGGGGTCTATATACAGTGCAAGGTACAGGGGTCTATATACAGTGCCAGGTACAGGGGTCTATATACAGTGCCAGGTACAGGGGTCTATATACAGTGCCAGCCACAGATTCCTATATACAGTGCCAGACACAGATTCCTGTATACAGTGTTAGGAACACAGATTCCTATATACAGTGTCAGCCACAGATTCCTGTATACAGTGCCAGACAAAGATTCCTATATACAGTGTCAGACACAGATTCCTATATACAGTGCCAGCCACAGATTCCTATATACAGTGTCAGACACAGATTCCTATATACAGTGTCAGGAACACAGATTCCTATATACAGTGTCAGTCACAGATTCCTATATACAGTGTCAGCCACAGATTCCTGTATACAGTGCCAGACAAAGATTCCTATATACAGTGTCAGCCACAGATTCCTATATACAGTGCCAGACACAGATTCCTATATACAGTGCCAGACACAGATTCCTATATACAGTGCCAGACACAGATTCCTATATACAGTGTCAGCCACAGATTCCTATATACAGTGCCAGACACAGATTCCTATATACAGTGCCAGACACAGATTCCTATATACAGTGCCAGACACAGATTCCTATATACAGTGTCAGAAACACAGATTCCTATATACAGTGTCAGTCACAGATTCCTATATACAGTGTCAGCCACAGATTCCTGTATACAGTGTCAGCCACAGATTCCTATATACAGTGTCAGACACAGATTCCTATATACAGTGTCAGACACAGATTCCTATATACAGTGCCAGACAAAGATTCCTATATACAGTGTCAGCCACAGATTCCTATATACAGTGCCAGACACAGATTCCTATATACAGTGTCAGACACAGATTCCTATATACAGTGTCAGCCACAGATTCCTGTATACAGTGCCAGACAAAGATTCCTATATACAGTGTCAGCCACAGATTCCTATATACAGTGTCAGCCACAGATTCCTATATACAGTGTCAGCCACAGATTCCTGTATACAGTGCCAGACACAGATTCCTATATACAGTGTCAGCCACAGATTCCTATATACAGTGCCAGACAAAGATTCCTATATACAGTGTCAGCCACAGATTCCTATATACAGTGTCAGACACAGATTCCTATATACAGTGCCAGACACAGATTCCTATATACAGTGTCAGCCACAGATTCCTATATACAGTGCCAGACACAGATTCCTATATACAGTGTCAGACACAGATTCCTATATACAGTGCCAGACACAGATTCCTATATACAGTGTCAGCCACAGATTCCTATATACAGTGCCAGACACAGATTCCTATATACAGTGTCAGACAAAGATTCCTATATACAGTGCCAGACACAGATTCCTATATAGTGTCAGCCACAGATTCCTATATACAGTGTCAGACACAGATTCCTATATACAGTGTCAGACACAGATTCCTATATACAGTGTCAGCCACAGATTCCTATATACAGTGTCAGTCACAGATTCCTATATACAGTGTCAGCCACAGATTCCTATATACAGTGTCAGACACAGAGTCCTGTATACAGTGTCAGCCATAGATTCCTATATACAGTGTCAGCCACAGATTCCTATATACAGTGTCAGACACAGATTCCTATATACAGTGTTAGCCACAGATTCCTGTATACAGTACCAGACACAGATTCCTATATACAGTGCCAGCCATAGATTCCTATATACAGTGTCAGGCACAGATTCCTATATACAGTGTCAACCACAGATTCCTATATACAGTGCCAGATACAGATTCCTATATACAGTGCCAGACACAGATTCCTATATACAGTGTCAGTCACAGATTCCTATATACAGTGTCAGACACAGATTCCTATATACAGTGTCAGACACAGATTCCTATATACAGTGTCAGTCACAGATTCCTATATACAGTGTCAGACACAGATTCCTATATACAGTGTCAGACACAGATTCCTATATAAAGTGCCAGCCACAGATTCCTATATACAGTGTCAGCCACAGATTCCTATATACAGTGTCAGCCACAGATTCCTGTATACAGTGTTAGCCACAGATTCCTATATACAGTGCCAGACACAGATTCCTGTATACAGTGTCAGACACAGATTCCTGTATACAGTGTCAGTCACAGATTCCTATATACAGTGCCAGCCACAGATTCCTATATACAGTGTCAGCCATAGATTCCTATATACAGTGTCAGTCACAGATTCCTATATACAGTGTCAGCCATAGATTCCTATATACAGTGTCAGTCACAGATTCCTATATACAGTGTCAGACACAGATTCCTATATACAGTGTCAGTCACAGATTCCTATATACAGTGCCAGCCACAGATTCCTATATACAGTATCAGTCACAGATTCCTATATACAGTGTCAGTCACAGATTCCTGTATACAGTGTCAGCCACAGATTCCTATATACAGTATCAGTCACAGATTCCTATATACAGTGTCAGCCACAGATTCCTATATACAGTGTCAGACACAGATTCCTATATACAGTGTCAGTCACAGATTCCTGTATACAGTGTCAGCCACAGATTCCTATATACAGTGTCAGCCATAGATTCCTATATACAGTGTCAGCCACAGATTCCTATATACAGTGCCAGCCACAGATTCCTATATACAGTGTCAGCCACAGATTCCTGTATACAGTGTTAGACACAGATTCCTATATACAGTGCCAGACACAGATTCCTATATACAGTGCCAGACACAGATTCCTATATACAGTGTTAGCCACAGATTCCTATATACAGTGCCAGTCACAGATTCCTATATACAGTGTTAGCCACAGATTCCTATATACAGTGCCAGACACAGATTCCTATATACAGTGTTAGCCACAGATTCCTATATACAGTGTCAGCCACAGATTCCTATATACAGTGCCAGACACAGATTCCTGTATACAGTGCCAGACACAGATTCCTATATACAGTGTTAGCCACAGATTCCTATATACAGTGTCAGCCACAGATTCCTGTATACAGTGCCAGACACAGATTCCTATATACAGTGTCAGCCACAGATTCCTATATACAGTGCCAGTCACAGATTCCTATATACAGTGTTAGCCACAGATTCCTATATACAGTGCCAGACACAGATTCCTATATACAGTGTTAGCCACAGATTCCTATATACAGTGCCAGACACAGATTCCTATATACAGTGTCAGCCACAGATTCCTATATACAGTGCCAGACACAGATTCCTATATACAGTGCCAGTCACAGATTCCTATATACAGTGTCAGTCTTAAATGCACATATTTGATGTCAGCCTCGTTAGCCATATTCAATGCCAGCATTATTTGTCATTTCAAAAAACCCTGTAAACATCTTACAGGAATGGAGTACGGTGGAGGACCCTGAATGAGGGTGGCAAAAAAAGTGTACCGGGTGCCCCCATAAAACAGGGCCATTGTGACCAAGCGGTAACGGTTGTCACCAAATAGTTGCCCATAGCAGCCAAGCACAGGCCAGCTTTAATTGTGAGAAAAATGAAATCTGACTGGTTGCTATGGACAATTCTTTTCCTTTGGGTTGCTAGGACTCATGAACATAACCAGAACAATACAGGCCCGGAAAAGTACAGACCAGACCCATTATTTACAGTCTTCAAACCAGACCCCACCGTTTACAGACCTGACACGCATCAGTTTGTAGATATCAAACCAGACCCCCTTCGGTTTACAGACCCCAGACCAGACCTCCTTCCATTTATAGGCCTCACAGAAGACCCCCTCTGTTTATAGAACCAAGACCAGTCTCCCCAGGATGGAGTCATGAACTTCTTGTCCTTGGGCAGCAGTCCTACCAATGAGCCACTGCGCAGACGGAGACAGGAGGATTTGGTAATCTTGCCCTGTATTGAAGACAAAGAACCTAGAAGCAGATTATACAGGTACATAGAGACACATCTGTACACAGCAGTGTATATCTATGTCCCTGTATTCTAAAGGTGAAGAAAAAGTCAATTTTTTTTGTTCCTATAAACAATTACAAAAACACAATTGATTTTTAACTCTTCTCCCCATCCCCAGGGCCTAAACCAACAACCTTCAGACATTTAAGCAGGAGCTGAGGATTTGAGCCACAAGCTCTGCTGATGTCACAGGCAGAATTTTCTATTGTTGAAGCTGCAGCGCAGGCTCTGACTCCACAGGCAGATTATACTGGTAAATAGTATGATACATGTATTTCTATGTTCCGTATACTAGACAGAGAATAAAGACAAGATTTTTTTCTTCCTATAAAATGATTAAAAAATAATTATTAAAAAATTACAATAATATTTTTAATGTGCTTTTAAAAAAAAAATAAACATCACAAATCAATAAATAACATGGACATATTTGGTATCCCTGTAATCGTAACGACCCGAACAACA
The DNA here is from genome assembly GCF_048569485.1 of Anomaloglossus baeobatrachus. Lineage (NCBI taxonomy): Eukaryota > Metazoa > Chordata > Amphibia > Anura > Aromobatidae > Anomaloglossus > Anomaloglossus baeobatrachus. The sequence continues at coordinate 678,399,848 of NC_134355.1, forward strand.
CAGAGATCAGATTATTTATGGGGATCGGTAAATGGCATAAAAACATAATTGATTATTTTTCTCTTTTAAATCCATAAGAAACTTTGATAAAAATGTAAAGCTGAGGCCGTGTTCACACGCAGCGTTTTTTCCTCCAGGTATACGCAACAACACACAACCCAATAATGATCTTCTCTGATTATTGCATGTTTGTTGTGTTTTTTTATGAATTGCCACCTGTTGGTGCAGATGTGAATCCGGCGGGTTTTTAATGCGTTTTAATACTACAGAAAGGCATTCATGTTTCACTTAAAAATGTAACGCCGTTTTTTTTTACTTGCGTTTTTTTCAGGCTTTACACAGAACCCTATAGCAAAAATAAATAAAAATCTGCAGAGTTCAGCGGTGTCTTTAGACAATCAGAGGGCAGAGATTTCATGAAATCACATCCACTTTGCTTGTAAATGTTGCGTGTTTAATTGTCCAAGCAAAGTGGATGTGATTTAGTGAAAACTGCGCCCAATGTGGATCTAAAAACGCCGCTGAACTCTGCGCTCTTGGTGCTCTTTTAATGTTTCTTAAAGGGTGCTTTACATGCTGCGACATCGCTAGCAATTGCTAGCGATGTCGAGAGTGATAGCACCCACCCCCGTCGTTTCTGCCATATGTGGTGATCGCTGCCGGTGCGAACAATATCACTACTGTGGCGCCCTGGACTAGCCAGGTCGTCACAGGGACTACAACACACACACACCCCCACCCCGGTTAGGCACATCAGCCAGACACAAATCCTTGTTGCCTCCCTCCAGTGTCTGATGTCCACACCAGGTGGGGTTGAGCCGTGCGGTTGGCCCCACCCACGGAAGAGTTCACAGTCCTGGAGGCGGGAAAAGGAAGTCAGTTAAGCTCTGGCAGAGCTCGAGTGAAGTGTAGAGTGAAGTTAGGGAAGTGGTAGTAGAGGAGCAAACTGACCGTGTCCGGGTGTGTGGCCCGGGCACCGAGAGCAAGGTTGGCAGACGGTGGTGGCCGTCTGCAGGAGAGGCGGATCAAAGCAGAACCGTAGGACCGGGGACGGGCGGTGGCCCGCCGGTACCGAACCAGGGAGCGAAGTGAAGCCAGCACAAACCGGCAGAGCCTGCGGACCCCGACCAGGCTTGGAGTCGCCGTTAAACAGGTCAAATCCGTTAGTGACCGGAACCCCAGGGGTTTCCAAACAGCCAAGACCCGATTGAAGGCAACCGTCCAACCAGCAAAAGGGAAATACAGCTACCGCCACAGCTAGAGTTCCCAGGGCCAGAGCCTGCGGGCAAAAGGGCTCCTCCGGCGCATATCCACGCTGGGGAGCGGGTTACCGGTGGGAAGCCATCGGGACCGAACACACACAAAAGGTGCAGGGAAAGGCAGCCACCACCACCCGTCCGGGAGAAACCACAGCAGCCGGCTGCGGGACCCGTCCATCCAGCCATTTGTTTTACCAGAGACTTGCATCCGTTTGTGGCTGAGTGAGTACTACCGTGCCGTCCGGCACCGCGCTGCGCAGTACCCGCGACCCTGCACCTGGCCAGCCCTGCTTCCCCGTCACCTCAACCGGGCCCCGGGACCACCAACCCCCCTACCCACGGAGGGGGAAAACATCTCAGCTGCTCCCTACCATCGCTCCCGGGATCCCCGTCACCAGCAGCGGTGGTGCCCACCTTCACCACAAACCGTGGGTGGCGTCACGGACCAAATCCCCAAACCAAACTACCCCTTTCACTCACGGGCGAGGAGCGCCGCTCGAGTCCCCGGATCCGGGCCATTGCTCGAGCCACCGAGCAGCAGCAGCAGCGCCGGACCCGAGCGCCAGCGAGAGCGCAGCAGCGACGGCTCCCTCCCCGCCCGCGACACTACGGCAGCGTCACACGCACTTACCTGTTCAGCGACGTCGCTGTTGCTGCCGAACAATCCATCCTTCAAGGGGGAGGTGGGTTCGGCGTCACCGTGGCGTCACAAAACAGCTGCCCAATAGAAGATGAGGGGAGGAGATGAGCGGCCGGAACATCCCGCCCACCTCTTTCCTTCCGAATTGCCGGTGGACACAGGTAGGAAGACGTTAGTCGTTCCTGTGGTGTCACACGTAGCGATGTGTGCTGCCGCAGGAACGACAAACAACCAGCGGCATGCACCATCAACGATATTATGAAAAGGAGCGACGTGTCAACGATCAACGCTTTTTGACGTTTTTGCGATCGTTGATCGTTGTTCCTTTTAGTCACACACAACAATATCGCTAACGGCGCCGGATGTGCGTCACTAACACCGTGACCCTGACGATATATCGTTAGTGATATCATTGTGTGTAGAGTACCCTTTACAGGCTTGTGCATATGCATCTCAATAAATTAGAATATCATCAAAAAGTTAATTTATTCCAGTAATTCAATACAAAACGGAAAACGCATATATTATATAGAGTCATTACACACAGAGGGATCTATTTCTATATATTATATAGAGTCATTACACACGGAGGGATCTATTCCTATAAATTATATAGAGTCATTACACACAGAGGGATCTATTCCTATATATTATATAGAGTCATTACACACAGAGGGATCTATTCCTATATATTATATAGTCATTACACACAGAGGGATCTATTCCTATATATTATATAGCATCATTACACACAGAGGGATCTATTCCTATATATTATATAGAGTCATTACACACAGAGGGATCTATTCCTATATATTATATAGAGTCATTACACACAGAGGGATCTATTCCTATATATTATATAGCATCATTACACACAGAGGGATCTATTCCTATATATTGTATAGAGTCATTACACCCAGAGGGATCTATTCCTATATATTATATAGAGTCATTACACAGAGAGGGATCTATTCCTATATATTATATAGAGTCATTACACACAGAGGGATCTATTCCTATATATTATATAGCATCATTACAGACAGAGGGATCTATTCCTATATATTGTATAGAGTCATTACACACAGGGGGATCTATTCCTATATATTATATAGAGTCATTACACACAGAGGGATCTATTCCTATATATTATATAAAGTCATTACACACAGAGGGATCTATTCCTATATATTGTATAGAGTCATTACACACAGAGGGATCTATTCCTATATATTGTATAGAGTCACTACACACAGAGGGATCTATTCCTATATATTGTATAGAGTCATTACACACAGCAATGAAGGATATTCCATGCGAGGAATTGCCAAGAAACTGAAGATTTCCTACATCGGTGTGTACTACTCCCTTCAGAGGAGAGCACAAACAGGCTCTAACCAGAGTAGAAAGAGAAGTGTGAGGCCGCGCTGCACAACTGACCAACAAGACAAGTACATTAGAGTCTCTAGTGCAGTGATGGCGAACCTATGGCACGCGTGCCACCAGGGGCACGCTGAGCCCATTCTGGTGGCACGTGTGCTGTCGCCCGACCCTGCAGTTTTGATCTGCTAGTGCAGTCGCGCCGGCAGATCAAACCTGTGTTGGAGCGGAGGAGACATTTCTCCTCCGCTCTGACACTCCTCCTCCCCTAGGCTGCAGTGTGTTGCCTAGGAGACGGAGGAGCGTCAGAGAGCAGCGCCGGCGCCGTCTGCTGGCCGCGTGGGAACTGAGGACCCAGCAGCGCGCAGCGGGGGAGCGTGTGCAGGTAAGTTGTGTGTTGCTTTTTTTTTTTTTTTTTTTATAACTCGTGTGCGGGAGCGGGTGTGGGAGCGGGGGGAACGCACATGGCAGCGGGGGGGGGGTGGGAGCGGGGGGAACGCACATGGCAGGGGGGGGGTGGGAGCGGGGGGAACGCACATGGCAGCGGGGGGGTGGGAGAGGGGGAACGCACGTGGCAGCGGGGGGGGGGTGGGAGAGGGGGAACGCACGTGGCAGCGGGGGGTGGGAGAGGGGGAACGCACGTGGCAGCGGGGGGGGTGGGAGAGGGGGAACGCACATGGCAGCATGGGGTGGGAGAGGGGGAACGCACATGGCAGCGGGGGGGGGGGTGGGAGAGGGGGAACGCACATGGCAGCATGGGGTGGGAGAGGGGGAACGCACATGGCAGCGGGGGGGTGGGAGAGGGGGAACGCACATGGCAGCATGGGGTGGGAGAGGGGGAACGCACATGGCAGCGGGGGGGGGTGGGAGAGGGGGAACGCACATGGCAGCGGGGGGGGGTGGGAGAGGGGGAACGCACATGGCAGCGGGGGGGGGGTGGGAGAGGGGGAACGCACATGGCAGCGGGGGGGTGCGAGAGGGGGAACGCACATGGCAGCGGGGGGGTGGGAGAGGGGGAACGCACATGGCAGCATGGGGTGGGAGAGGGGGAACGCACATGGCAGCGGGGGGGTGGGAGAGGGGGAACGCACATGGCAGCGGGGGGGTGGGAGAGGGGGAACGCACATGGCAGCGGGGGGGGTGGGAGAGGGGGAACGCACATGGCAGCGGGGGGGTCGGAGAGGGGGAACGCACATGGCAGCGGGGGGGGGGAGAGGGGGAACGCACATGGCAGCAGGGGGGTGGGAGAGGGGAAACGCACATGGCAGCGTGGGGTCGGAGAGGGGGAACGCACATGCCAGCATGGGAGGGGAACATGCGTGCCAGGATGGAGAAAACATGCATGCCAGGATGGAGAAAACATGCATGCCAGGATGGAGGAAACATGCATGCCAGGATGGAGGAAACATGCATGCCAGGATGGAGGAAACATGCCTGCCAGGATGGAGGAAACATGCCTGCCAGGATGGAGGAAACATGCACGCCAGGATGGAGGAAACATGCACGCCAGGATGGAGGAAACATGCACGCCAGGATGGAGGAAACATGCACGCCAGGATGGAGGAAACATGCATGCCAGGATGGAGGAAACATGCATGCCAGGATGGAGGAAACATGCATGCCAGGATGGAGGAAACATGCATGCCAGGATGGAGGAAACATGCATGCCAGGATGGAGGAAACATGCACGCCAGGATGGAGGAAACATGCACGCCAGGATGGAGGAAACATGCACGCCAGGATGGAGGAAACATGCATGCCAGGATGGAGGAAACATGCATGTCAGGATGGAGGAAACATGCATGCCAGGATGGAGGAATGTCAGGATGGGGTACATTTACAAGCATGGGGGAACATGCAAGAATGGGTAACATTTACCAGGATGGAGGACATTTACCAGGATGGGGCCATGATGGGGACAAATATACCAGAATGTAGGAAATCTATATCAGGATGGGAGACATGTTTACCAGTAAGTGGCCAGGAAGGGGGACATAACTACACAATGAAGGGGAGGGGAGCAACTCGTACGTCTTTATGGGATTTTGAGATGTTCAGACTTTGAAATGTAGATGTGGATTAAAGGGTGACCTCTGAATCCATTCCAGCTAAAATCTCTGTCTAATATGCTGCAATTTTTTTCCAGAAAGATCAATCCAACTGCTGTGTCTGGAAAGGGCAGGGGCTCAGCTTCCATGTGTGGTAAGCATGAGCGTGATACCCCCTGCTGAGGAGAAGACGGCAAAGGTAAGATTACAATCAATTCTTTATATAATAGGATTGGTTGGCACTTCAGAAAAAAAATTGGGTTTAGGGCTACAGTTTGGGCACTCGGCCTGTAAAAGGTTCGCCGTGACTGCTCTAGTGTGAGAAATCAATGCCTCACAGGTCCTCAACTGGCCGCTTCATTAAATAGTACCCGCAAAACGCCAGTGTCACCGTCTACAGTGAAGAGGTGACTCCGGGATGCCGGCCTTCAGGACAGAGTGGCAAAGAAAAAGCCATATCTGAGACTGGCTAATAAAAGGAAAAGATTAATATGGGCAAAAGCACACAGACATTGGACAGAGGAAGATTGGAAAAAAGTGTTATGGACAGACGAATTGAAGTTTGAGGTGTTTGGATCACACAGAAGAACATTTGTGAGACGCAGAACTACTGAAAAGATGCTGGAAGACTGCCTGACGCCATCTGTCAAGCATGGTGGAGGTAATGTGATAGTCTGGGGTTGCTTTGGTGCTGGTAAAGTGGGAGATTTGTACAAGGTAAAAGGGATTTGAATAATGAAGGCTATCACTCCATTTTGCAACACCATGCCATACCCTTTGGACAGCGCTTGATTGGAGCTAATTTCATCCTACAACAGGACAATGACCCAAAGCCACCTCCAAATTATGCATGAACTATTTAGGGAAGGATCAGGCAGCTGGTATCTATCTGTAATGGAGGGGCCGCCCAGTCACCAGATCTCAACCCTATAGAGCTGTTGTGGGAGCAGCTTGACCGTATGGTACCAAAAAGTGCCCATCAAGCCAATCCAACTTGTGGGAGGGGGGAGCATGGGGGGAAATATCTCCAGATTACCTCCGAAAATTAACAGCTAGAAGCCAAAGGTCTGCAAACCTGGAATTGCTGCAAAGGAGCATTCTTTGCCGAAAGCAAAGTTTGAAGAGAACATTATTACAGTAATATGAAAAAGTTTGGGCACCCCTATTAATATTAACCTTTTTTCTTTATAACAATTTGGGTTTTTGCTATTTCAGTTTCATATATCTAATAACTGATGGACGGAGTAATATTTCTGGATTGAAATGAGGTTTATTGTACTAACAGAAAATGTGCAATCCGTATTTAAACTAAATTTGACCGGTGCAAAAGTATGGGCACCTCAACATAAAAGTGACATTAATATTTTGTAGATCCTCCTTTTGCAAAAATCACAGGCTCTAGTCGCTTCTTGTAGCTTTCAATGAGTTCCTGGATCCTGTATGAAGGTAGATTTGACCGTTCCTGTTTACAAAATAAGTCCAGTTCAGTTAAGTTTGATGGTCGCCGAGCATGGACAGCCGCTTCACATCATCCCACAGATTTTCAATGATATTCAGGTCTGGGGACTGGGATGGCCATTCCAGAGCATTGTAATTGTTCCTCTGCATGAATGCCTGAGTAGATTTGGAGCGGTGTTTTAGATCATTGTCTTGCTGAAATATCCGTCCCCTGCGTAGCGTCAACTTCGTCACTGATTCTTGCACATTATTGTCAAGAATCTGCTGATACTGAGTTGAATCCATGTGACCCTCAACTTTAACAAGATTCCCGGTGCTGGCATTGGCCACACAGCCCCAAAGCATGATGGAACCTGCACCAAATTTTACTGTGGGTAGCAAATGCTTTTCTTGGAATGCCATGTTTTTTGCCTCCATGCATAACGCCTTTTTGTATGACCAAACAACTCAATCTTTGTTTCATCAGTCCACAGGACCTTCTTCCAAAATGTAACTGGCTTGTCCAAATGTGCTTTTGCATAGCTCAGGCGACTCTGTTTGTGGCGTGCTTGCAGAAACGGCTTCTTTCCCATCACTCTCCCATACAGCTTCTCCTTGTGCAACGTGCGCTGTATTGTTGACTGATGCACATTGACACCATCTGCAGCAAGATGATGCTGCAGGTCTTTGGAGGTGGTCTGTGGATTGTCCTTGACTGTTCTCACCATTCTTCTTCTCTGCCTTTCTGATATTTTTCTTGGCCTGCCACTTCTGGGCTTAACAAGAACTGTACCTGTGTTCTTCCATTTCCTTACTATGTTCCTCACAGTGGAAACTGACAGGTTAAATCTCTGAGACAACTTTTTGTACCTTCCCCTGAACAACTATGGTGAATAATCTTTGTTTTCAGATCATTTGAGAGTTGTTTTGAGGAGCCCATGATGCCACTCTTCATAGGAGATTCAAATAGGAGAACAACTTGCAAGTGGCCACCTTAAATACCTTTTCTCATGATTGGATACACCTGCCTATGAAGTTCAAAGCTCAATGAGGTTACAAAACCAATTTAGTGCTTTAGTAAGTCAGTAAAAAGTAGTTAGGAGGGTTCAAATCAATAAATTGATAAGGGTGCCCATACTTTTGCACTGGTCAAATTTAGTTTAAATGCGGATTGCACATGACGATATTCTCTATTAATTATGCAACTCATTTGTAAATAAAAGTAGGATTTTTCATGGAAAAGACAAAATTATCTGGATGACCCCAAACTTTTGAACTGTAGTGTAGATATGAGAAAGCTTTGGCTGATATGACTGTGAATGATGAACATCCCTCACTGACAAATGGGTGTGGCTAGGGGCGTGGTAACATTTGTCCTGCAAATCATTTCTCCCTGTTCCTGTTCTTCAATGGTTAGAGGAGTGCTTGAGATTTAGCGGCTGGTCGGAGAGGCTGGAAGAATTGTATCCAGGGCATTATGAGAGAAAAGTGCATTTATGTAGCCGCGCTGACCAATCAGGATCCAGGCTACATTTTTCCATTGTATATTGTGTATTACACAACTTAAAACTGTTTACTATGAGTTACATGTTCCATGACTATAGTTTTGATGCAAGATTTGTTGAAGCATTCAGGGAAGGGCCGACATCAGGGCATTACTACAGTGACTGGGGAGAGGGGGCCAGGCCACTCTATCCTGTAGAGTGTAAGCTCTTATGGTCAGTGGTGTACTCTCTCTCCCTGTAGAGTGTAAGCTCTTATGGTCAGTGGGATCCTCTCTCCTGTAGAGTGTAAGCTCTTATGGTCAGTGGGATCCTCTCTCCTGTAGAGTGTCAGCTCTTATGGTCAGTGGGGTCCTCTCTCTTGTAGAGTGTAAGCTCTTATGATCAGTGGGAACCTCTCTCCTGTAGAGTGTCAGCTCTTATGGTCAGTGGGATGCTCTCTCTTGTAGAGTGTAAGCTCTTATCGTCAGTGGGATCATCTCTCCTGTAGAGTGTAAGCTCTTATGGTCAGTGGGATCCTCTCTCCTGTAGAGTGTCAGCTCTTATGGTCAGTGGGATCCTCTCTCCTGTAGAGTGTCAGCTCTTATGGTCAGTGGGATCCTCTCTCCTGTAGAGTGTCAGCTCTTATGGTCAGTGGGATCCTCTCTCTTGTAGAGTGTAAGCTCTTCTGGTCAGTGGGGTCCGCTCTCTCCTGTAGAGTGTAAGCTCTTATGGTCAGTAGGATCCTCTCTCCTGTAGAGTGTAAGTTCTTATGGTCAGTGGGATCCTCTCTCCTGTAGAGTGTCAGCTCTTATGGTCAGTGGGGTCCTCTCTCCTTTAGAGTGTCAGCTCTTATGGTCAGTGGGATCCTCTCTCTTGTAGAGTGTAAGCTCTTATCGTCAGTGGGAGCCTCTCTCCTGTAGAGTGTAAGCTCTTATGGTCAGTGGGATCCTCTCTCCTGTAGAGTGTAAGCTCTTATGGTCAGTGGGATCCTCTCTCCTGTAGAGTGTCAGCTCTTATGGTCAGTGGGATCCTCTCTCTTGTAGAGTGTAAGCTCTTATGGTCAGTGGGATCCTCTCTCCTGTAGAGTGTCAGCTCTTATGGTCAGTGGGGTCCTCTCTCTTGTAGAGTGTAAGCTCTTATGATCAGTGGGATCCTCTCTCCTGTAGAGTGTAAGCTCTTATGGTCAGTCGGATCCTCTCTCCTGTAGAGTGTAAGCTCTTATGGTCAGTGGGATCCTCTCTCCTGTAGAGTGTAAACTCTTATGGTCAGTGGAATCCTCTCTCCTGTAGAGTGTCAGCTCTTATGGTCAGTGGGATCCTCTCTCTTGTAGAGTGTAAGCTCTTATGATCAGTGGGATCCTCTCTCCTGTAGAGTGTAAGCTCTTATGGTCAGTGGGATCCTCTCTCCTGTAGAGTGTAAGCTCTTATGGTCAGTGGGATCCTCTCTCTTGTAGAGTGTAAGCTCTTATGGTCAGTGGGATCCTCTCTCCTGTAGAGTGTCAGCTCTTATGGTCATTGGGATCCTCTCTCTTGTACAGTGTAAGCTCTTATCGTCAGTGGGATCCTCTCTCCTGTAGAGTGTAAGCTCTTTTGGTCAGTGGGGTCCTCTCTCTCCTGTAGAGTGTAAGCTCTTATGGTCAGTGGGATCCTCTCTCCTTTAGAGTGTCAGGTCTTATGGTCAGTGGGATCCTCTCACTTGTAGAGTGTAAGCTTTTATGATCAGTGGGATCCTCTCTCCTGTAGAGTGTAAGCTCTTATGGTCAGTGGAATCCTCTCTCCTGTAGAGTGTAAGCTCTTATGGTCAGTGGGGTCCTCTCTCTCCTGTAGAGTGTAAGCTCTTATGGTCAGTGGGGTCCTCTCTCCTTTAGAGTGTCAGCTCTTATGGTCAGTGGGATCCTCTCTCTTGTAGAGTGTAAGCTCTTATGGTCAGTGGGATCCTCTCTCTTGTAGAGTGTCAGCTCTTATGGTCAGTGGGATCCTCTCTCCTGTAGAGTGTAAGCTTTATGGTCAGTGGTGTCCTCTCTCTCCTGTAGAGTGTAAGCTCTTATGGTCAGTGGGATCCTCTCTCCTGTAGAGTGTAAGCTCTTATGGTCAGTGGGATCCTCTCTCCTGTAGAGTCTCAGCTCTTATGGTCAGTGGGGTCCTCTCTCCTTTAGAGTGTCAGCTCTTATAGTCAGTGGGATCCTCTCTCTTGTAGAGTGTAAGCTCTTATGGTCAGTGGGATCCTCTCTCCTGTAGAGTGTAAGCTCTTATGGTCAGTGGGGTCCTCTCTCTCCTGTAGAGTGTCAGCTCTTCTGGTCAGTGGGATCCTCTCGCTCTCTCCTGTAGAATGTAAGCTCTGATGATTACCAGGGTCCTCTCTCTCTTGTAGAGAGTAAGCTCTTATGGTCAGTGTATGTACACAGTGACTGCACCAGCAAAATAGTGAGTGCAGCTCTGGAGTATAATACAGGAGGTAACTCCGGATCAGTAATGTAATGTATGTGCACAGTGACTGCACCAGCAGAATAGTGAGTGCGGCTCTGGAGTATAATACAGGAGGTAACTCAGGATCAGTAATGTATGTACACAGTGACTGCACCAGCAGAATAGTGAGTGCAGCTCTGCAGTATAATACAGGATGTAACTCAGGATCAGTACAGGATCAGTAATGTATGTACACAGTGACTGCACCATGTGAGACTGTGACCGGGGTTATCTATGACGGCCGGTATGTCTCGCCCCGGTTGTGCTCACTCCATGACAGAAAGTAAATCCACTACAGGGTTAATGCTGTTTCCCTACAGGCTGAAGGAAGGGTTAAATGAAAACAGGAACAAGGGCAGGTGTGCCGGGTGTGAGGGAGTGAACAGAATTCCCTGAGTTCTCTGCTGGAGAGGCACATGTATATTGCTGTGGACTTTTCTTTGGACATTAAACCGTGTGCTGTGAACCTTAATGCCTGGATCCCGTGTCTTCTGCTGCGCAGCCGACCGTGCTACCTCACATATGGTGGAGAATGCGGGCATCGACAGCCGGTGAGGTGAGCATACATTGAACCCCGCCGGGTAACCCCACAATCCATGGGCTCCGTGGTGAGTGGACACTGGGCTTCCATATGTCCCACCCGCTGGCACCGCCAACATCTAATGGGGACGGAAACCCCCTTGACGGGTTGTCGTTTAGGGTACAGAACCTTCCGGACCTCAGGAATGGCGGCCGCGGCCTCAGACGGGACGGTAGGGGACTCCTGCACCGTTGTCAGCGGTGGGTCCTTGGCCCTAGGCTTGGAGGGGCCGGACCGACGGGGTCAAGAAAACGCAGGAGCGAATATTGCAAAGGTTCTATTGGCCCGGGGTTTTTGGGGAGGTAAAACGGTTCTGCGAAACCTGCCCGGAGTGTCAGCTTACTGCACCCCTGACCCATTTTCGCAGTCCGTTGGTACCGTTACCCATTATAGAAGTCCCTTTTGAACGGATAGGGATGGATCTGGTGGGGCCCCTCGTAAAGTCCGCTCGAGGGCACCAACACATCCTAGTGATCGTTGACTATGCCACCCGGTATCCCGAGGCGATACCTCTCAGACATACTGCAGCCAAGCTTATAGCTCGGGAGTTGTTTGCTGTGTTCTGCCGGGTGGGGTTGCCCAAGGAGATCCTTACGGATCAGGGGACCCCGTTCATGTCTAAAGTGACCAAAGAGCTATGCCGGCTACTCCAGATCAAGCAGTTGCGTACGTCTGTGTATCATCCTCAAACGGACGGTTTAGTCGAGCGTTTCAATAAAACCCTGAAAACCATGCTCAAAAGGGTGATTTCCAAAGACGGGAAAGACTGGGATATGATGCTTCCCTATTTGATGTTTGCCATACGAGAGGTGCCACAGGCATCCACGGGGTTTTCGCCTTTTGAATTGTTATACGGGCGACATCCCCGGGGATTGTTGGACCTGGCAAAGGAAACATGGGAGCAAGAGCCCACCCCCCATAAAAGTGTGATTGAACACATTTTGGGTATGCAGAACCGCATAAGCGCGGTCATGCCAATTGTGAAGGAGCATTTACAGGAGGCTCAGGCCGCGCAAAGCGGCTGCTACAATAGACAAGCCACCGTGCGGACCTTTAAACCCGGGGATCGGGTGTTGGTATTAATCCCCACGGCGGAGAGTAAATTCCTGGCTCAGTGGCAAGGCCCCTACGAGATAAAGGAAAGAGTCGGGGTGGTTAACTATAAAGTATTGCAGCCCGGTAGGCGGAAACCTGAACAAATATACCATGTCAACTTATTAAAACCTTGGCAGGAACGGGAAAGCCTGATGGCTGTTTTTTCCCCACCTCCCTCCTCTTCGGGTCGTTCACATCCGGCTCCAGCGACCTCCGGAGAGGACGAACCGGAAGTAAGGATTGGAGAAGCCCTCACCAAGACTCAGAGGCGAGAGGCCAGACGGTTGGTTCAGCAGAACCCCGATGTCTTCTCCGAGCTGCCCGGTAGGACCAGTCTGATACGACATGATATTGTCACCGAGCCCCACCTGAAGGTACGCCTGAAGTCATACCGGGTACCGGAGGCTCGACGACAAGCCATATCGGAGGAAGTAAAGACAATGTTACGCCTGGGGGTCATCGAAAAATCCCGAAGTGAATGGGCTAGTCCGATTGTCCTAATACCAAAACCCGATGGCTCCTTAAGGTTCTGCAATGACTTTAGGAGATTGAACGAAATATCCAAGTTCGATCTCTATCCCATGCCCCGGGTGGATGAGCTGATTGATAGGCTGGGACAGGCGCGATATTTTACCACGCTCGACCTGACCAAGGGGTACTGGCAGGTGCCACTGACGGAGTCCGCCAAGGAGAAAACCGCTTTTGTTACGCCGGAGGGTCTCTTCCACTATGTTGTCTTGCCTTTTGGGTTACATGGCGCTCCGGCCACGTTCCAGAGGTTGATGGACTTAGTGCTGGAACCCCACCAGGCGTATGCATCAGCGTACCTGGATGACATCATTATTTACAGCTCCGATTGGCAGACCCACTTGGAACAGGTACAAGCGGTGGTGGACGCGCTTCGAACAGCCGGATTGACAGCCAATCCCAAGAAATGTGCATTGGGACTCACGGAAGCCCGCTACTTGGGCTACGTGATAGGCCAAGGAGTGATTAAGCCCCAAATTAACAAGGTTGAGGCGATCCAGAAGTGGCCTAGACCCCTGACCACGAAGCAGGTTAGGGCCTTCCTGGGTATCGTGGGATACTACAGGAGGTTTGTAAAGGATTTTGCGGGACTGTCAGCCCCCTTGACGGACCTTCTCAAAGGCAAGAAGTCCGTCATGGTGCGCTGGACTCCGCAGGCCGAGGACTCCTTCCGGGCCCTGAAGGGGGTCCTGTGCGGACAGCCCGTTCTTGTACACCCTGATTTCCGGAAGGAGTTCATAGTACAGACTGACGCCTCAGAGGTCGGCCTGGGGGCAGTGCTGTCTCAGGTGGTTCAGGGGGAGGAACACCCCGTCACCTTCTTAAGTAGGAAGCTCACCCCTCCCGAGCGGAATTATAGCGTAGTGGAGAAGGAGTGCCTGGCGATCAAGTGGGCCTTGGAGTCCCTACGCTATTACCTGCTGGGACGGCAGTTTCGCTTGGTGACGGATCACTCTCCGCTGGTCTGGATGAGGTCCGCCAAGGAACGGAATGCCCGGGTTACCCGGTGGTTCCTTTCTCTGCAGAACTTCCGGTTTACGGTTGAACACCGGGCTGGTAGGTTGCAGGGCAACGCCGATGCCTTGTCCCGCGGCCCGTGTTTGATGGCGGGAGTTCAACCCCGCTCGCTTGAACTGAGGGGGGGGGTATGTGAGACTGTGACCGGGGTTATCTATGACGGCCGGTATGTCTCGCCCCGGTTGTGCTCACTCCATGACAGAAAGTAAATCGACTACAGGGTTAATGCTGTTTCCCTACAGGCTGAAGGAAGGGTTAAATGGAAACAGGAACAAGGGCAGGTGTGCCGGGTGTGAGGGAGTGATCACATCTCCCTGAGTTTTTCTGCTGGAGAGGCACATGTATATTGCTGTGGACTTTTGTTTGGACATTAAACCGTGTGCTGTGAACCTTAATGCCTGGATCCCGTGTCTTCTGCTGCGCAGCCGACCGTGCTACCTCACAACCAGCAGAATAGTGAGTGCAGCTCTGGAGTATAATACAGGAGGTAACTCAGGATCAGTGCAGGGTAAGGAATGCATTTATATAATTGTCCCATTTCATATGTACACACTTTTAGTATTGATCTTAGAAGAATAACGTGAAGTTTTATAAGCTGCTCACAACAAACAAACACATTGGGGAGTATTTACACTCCAGAGGTATTAAGGGGGCTTTACACGCTGCGACATCGCTAATGCGGAGTCGTTGGGGTCACGGAATTGGTGACGCACATCCGGCCGCATTAGCGATGCCGTTGCGTGTGACAGGAGGTGGGCGGGATGTTATGTCCAGCTCAGCTCCGCCCCTCCGCTGCTATTGGGCGGCCGCTCAGTGACGTCGCTGTGACGCCGCTAGGACTGCCCCCTTAGAAAGGAGGCGGTTCGCCGGTCACAGCGACGTCGCCGGGCAGGTAAGTATGTGTGACATGTCTGCGCGATGTCGTGCGGCACGGGCAGCGATTTGCCGTGTCGCACAACAGATGAGGGCGGCTACCCACACTAGCGATATCGGGACCGATATCGCAGCAAGTAAAGCGGCCTTTAGAAGTAACACAGAAGACATCTTCCTCCACAGACGCTCATCTACAGGAGAGCGCGGGGCATAAGACTGAATAATCCTCGCCATTGCTCTCTGTTGTCAGCATTATAGAGCCCGCAGGCTTCCAGGCACAGTGTGCTGTACATTAGTTGTCAGTCACACCAGTTTCTATTAAGGCTGCGTGCGCACATTGACAATCCGCAGCTTCCGGCTGAAAAACGCAGCAAAAACGTGGTACATTTTTCATAATGACGTGAATTGCCAGAAAAAAAGCACCAAGAATTGACGCCACAGATTATTTCCTGCACAAAATCTGCAAGAAAAAATAAGCAACATGTGCACAACGCTTCAGAATACTCATTCACTTTGCTGAGATAAGGATAGACCTGCAAATATGTGACAACACCGCAGCAAAAAAAGCATGAAAAGCTCTGTGTGCACATGGCCTAACGCCAATCAGTAATACTGCAATACAGTGTACATCATTACAAGCATTATAGCTTAGCCGTGTATCTAATCCTCTCCTGTGTGATACTGGCTGCTGAGCTGTGTATCTAATCCTCTCCTGTGTGATACTGGCTGCTGAGCTGTGTATCTAATCCTGTCCTGTGTGATACTGTCTGCTGAGCTGTGTATCTAATCCTTTCCTGTGTGATACTGTCTGCTGAGCTGTGTATCTAATCCTCTCCTGTGTGATACTGTCTGCTGAGCCGTGTATCTAATCCTCTCCTGTGTGATACTGTCTGCTGAGCTGTGTATCTAATCCTCTCCTGTGTGATACTGTCTGCTGAGCTGTGTATCTAATCCTCTCCTGTGTGATACTGGCTGCTGAGCTGTGTATCTAATCCTGTCCTGTGTGATACTGTCTGCTGAGCTGTGTATCTAATCCTTTCCTGTGTGATACTGTCTGCTGAGCCGTGTATCTAATCCTCTCCTGTGTGATACTGGCTGCTGAGCTGTGTATCTAATCCTGTCCTGTGTGATACTGTCTGCTGAGCTGTGTATCTAATCCTTTCCTGTGTGATACTGTCTGCTGAGCCGTGTATCTAATCCTTTCCTGTGTGATACTGTCTGCTGAGCTGTGTATCTAATCCTCTCCTGTGTGATACTGTCTGCTGAGCTGTGTATCTAATCCTCTCCTGTGTGATACTGGCTGCTGAGCTGTGTATCTAATCCTGTCCTGTGTGATACTGTCTGCTGAGCTGTGTATCTAATCCTTTCCTGTGTGATACTGTCTGCTGAGCCGTGTATCTAATCCTTTCCTGTGTGATACTGTCTGCTGAGCTGTGTATCTAATCCTCTCCTGTGTGATACTGTCTGCTGAGCTGTGTATCTAATCCTCTCCTGTGTGATACTGTCTGCTGAGCTGTGTATCTAATCCTTTCCTGTGTGATACTGGCTGCCGAGCTGTGTATCTAATCCTATCCTGTGATACTGTCTGCTGAGCTGTGCATCTAATCCTCTCCTGTGTGATACTGTCTGCTGAGCTGTGCATCTAATCCTCTCCTGTGTGATACTGTCTGCTGAGCTGTGCATCTAATCCTCTCCTGTGTGATATTGTCTTCTGAGCTGTGTATCTAATCCTCTCCTGTGTGATACTGGCTGCTGAGCTGTGTATCTAATCCTCTCCTGTGTGATACTGTCTTCTGAACTGTGTATCTAATCCTCTCCTGTGTGATACTGTCTTCTGAGCTGTGTATCTAATCCTCTCCTGTGTGATACTGTCTGCTGAGCTGTGTATCTAATCCTCTCCTGTGTGATACTGGCTGCTGAGCTGTGTATCTAATCCTCTCCTGTGTGATACTGTCTTCTGAACTGTGTATCTAATCCTCTCCTGTGTGATACTGTCTTCTGAGCTGTGTATCTTATCCTCTCCTGTGTGATACTGTCTGCTGAGCTGTGTATTTAATCCTCTCCTGTGTGATACTGTCTGCTGAGCCGTGCATCCAATCCATTCTTGTGTGATACTGTCTGCTGAGCTGTGCATCTAATCCTCTCCTGTGTGATACTGTCTGCTGAGCCGTGTATCTAATCCTCTCCTGTGTGATACTGGCTGCTGAGCCGTGTATCTAATCCTGTCCTGTGTGATACTGTCTGCTGAGCCGTGTATCTAATCCTCTCCTGTGTGATACTGTCTGCTGAGCTGTGCATCTAATCCTCTCTTGTGTGATACTGTCTGCTGAGCCGTGTATCTAATCCTCTCCTGTGTGATACTGGCTGCTGAGCCGTGTATCTAATCCTGTCCTGTGTGATACTGTCTGCTGAGCCGTGTATCTAATCCTCTCCTGTGTGATACTGTCTGC
Source organism: Anomaloglossus baeobatrachus (assembly GCF_048569485.1). Taxonomy (NCBI): domain Eukaryota; kingdom Metazoa; phylum Chordata; class Amphibia; order Anura; family Aromobatidae; genus Anomaloglossus; species Anomaloglossus baeobatrachus. The sequence goes on from NC_134355.1 coordinate 678,417,107, forward strand.
TGAGCCGTGTATCTAATCCTCTCCTGTGTGATACTGTCTGCTGAGCTGTGTATCTAATCCTCTCCTGTGTGATACTGTCTGCTGAGCTGTGTATCTAATCCTCTCCTGTGTGATATTGTCTGCTGAGCTGTGTATCTAAGCTTATTTTATGTGCATCTCAGCATATGTGATACGAGTGCAGGCCATTTGGATGGCCGGATCTCGGGGTAGACTGTGAGCGATGACTTTCTGTGTAATCGTCGCCTCTTGCTGATGGCAGCGTCACCTTTCCTAGAAGCGCTGGACGCGGCGGAGCCCCGGACTCACGTATTTACAGCGCTGATCCCACAGGAACCCGCTAATATAATATATACGGAGGACGGCAGCGGCGCAATTAACCCCTTCAGGACACGGCCGAGTTCTCTATTTTATCTACGCGGCATTCCGAGAGAATAAACTTTTAGTTTTTTGGTTTTTTTTTTATAAAAATGTCTCTTTCATTACTTTATTTAATTTTCTTTTTATTTATTTATTTTACTTTTTAACTGTATTTGTTGTTATTTTTAGGCGAGTTGTACACTTTCCGTAGAGCCGGCAGCCATTTTTACTTGCTTTCACCCCCAAACACATTCATGCTTTCTTCTTAGTCAAAGTCAGACACCTCTGAGAACAAAAAAGATCAGACATGTTGAAATCGAACTGCCTGATCCTTATCTCCTGTGACATCAGGGGTCAGGGAACAGTCCCCTATACACATAAAGTGGCCGGCTGGTCCCGCCAAAATCATCCACTTTGATCAATAAATGTTCAAGGTTGTGAAGAGGTTAAAAATATCACCAATCACCTCTTGGGAAAATTCACGGGGAAACAGATTATATCGAATTCCAAAAAAAATCTAAATCTCGGTGAATCTCAGTGTACACAGTGACTGCAGCAGCAGAATAGTGAGTGCAGCTCTGGAGCATAATACAGGAGGTAACTCAGGATCAGTAATGTAATGTATGTACACAGTGACTGCAGCAGCAGAATAGTGAGTGCAGCTCTGGAGTATAATACAGGAGGTAACTCAGGATCAGTAATGTAATGTAATGTATTTACATAGTGACTGCACCAGCAGAATAGTGAGTGCAGCTCTGGAGTATAATACAGGAGGTAACTCAGGATCAGTAATGTATGTACACAGTGACTGCAGCAGCAGAATAGTGAGTGCAGCTCTGGAGTATAATACAGGAGGTAACTCAGGATCAGTAATGTAATGTATGTACACAGTGACTGCACCAGCAGAATAGTGAGTGCAGCTCTGGAGTATAATACAGGAGGTAACTCAGGATCAGTAATGTATGTACACAGTGACTGCACCAGCAGAATAGTGAGTGCAGCTCTGGAGTATAATACAGGAGGTAACTCAGGATCAGTAATGTAATGTATGTACACAGTGACTGCACCAGCAGAATAGTGAGTGCAGCTCTGGAGTATAATACAGGAGGTAACTCAGGATCAGTAATGTATGTACACAGTGACTGCACCAGCAGAATAGTGAGTGCAGCCCTGGAGTATAATACAGGAGGTAACTCAGGATCAGTAATGTAATGTATGTACACAGTGACTGCACCAGCAGAATAGTGAGTGCAGCTCTGGAGTATAATACAGGAGGTAACTCAGGATCAGTAATGTAATGTATGTACACAGTGCCTGCACCAGCAGAATAGTGAGTGCAGCTCTGGAGTATAATGCAGGATGTAACTCAGGATCAGTAATGTAATGTATGTACACAGTGACTGCACTAGCAGAATAGTGAGTCCAGCTCTGGAGCATAATACAGGATGTAACTCAGGATCAGTAATGTAATGTATGTACACAGTGACTGCACCAGCAGAATAGTGAGTGCAGCTCTGGAGTATAATTCAGGATGTAACTCAGGATCAGTAATGTATGTACACAGTGACTGCACCAGCAGAATAGTGAGTGCAGCTCTGGAGTATAATACAGGATGTACAGAGAGGTATATAATCTTGCTCATACATTTAGCTCTGATACTGTTACATAGTGAAGGTCATGGCTTTGGTGACTGTATGAGAACGTTATGATATAATGTATAAACGTCTGTTGTAGAAATGGAGAAGTCACACTCCGCTCTGTGCTGCCGCCTCCTTCCTATCGATGACATATATAATATTTACATTGTGACTGTATATACACAGCACATGCATCATTCATATATGATCCGTGTATCATCTGGAGGGCGGCTGTATATAAAAGTGACAATGCAAGGAAAGAAGGGGAATCAGGGTGCAGATGGAGTCAATATGGTGACCCCAGGTGGGGGTCTGGAACGTGGAGACCCCTATATATGAGGCCATGATGGACCCCAGCTCAGGTGTTGGCATTCTCCTCTGTAGGCTTCGTGCTCTCGGGGAGGCGCTGAGAATGGTCCCCGGGGGACATTCAGGGTGATTAGTAACGCCGCGATCACACACTTGTTATTGTGTGCACATGGCAGACATCATTACAGAGCGCACTGACAATGACATCCAGCACTCGCTGCACTAACAGGTGCGGAAATGTCACATCTCACCATGTGTAAGGGGATGGCAGACGGCCCACGTTTCCCCTCGAAAACCTCTAGTGTCATGTGTATTATGTCATGTGTTATTGTCGTGCTGTGTAATTTGAATGGTGACGTATTTTGGGCTGTTTTCTGTCATGCCGACAGTAGGGCAAGAAGCAGTTAATGTTCGTGACAAGCACAGAGTGGGAGGGGCTAGTGGTAAGGGACGATGACTGTTTCCTGTAGGAATATTAGATAGGGCCTAGCGTGTGACCGAGACTGATCTAAGGTCTGGTTAGTCCATGAGACCGCATGACGTGGGTGTCCCTAGAGGGAAAGGATAGCGAGATCCTGAAGAGAGACTGAGATTGAGGGAAACAAGTTCTTGAGCAGGGCTAAAGAAAGATCTGACTGAAGGACAGTGTGGCCGAGAGGAGACCGGTCCTGGGACAGGACGCCCAACAGAAAAGCCTAGGCTTTACAACTCCCAAAGGTTTCTTGTGGAAATAATAGATAGGGCCCAGCGTGTGACTGAGATAGACCTAAAGTCTGGTTAGTCCATAAGACTGCATGACATGGGTGTCCCTAAAGGGGAAAGGATAGTGAGATCCTCGAGAGAGTCCGAGATTGCACGTTCTTGAGCAGGGAGAAAGACCTGACTGAAGGACAGAGTGGCTGAGAGGAGACCTGAGACCGGTCCTGGGACAGGACATCCAGCAGAACGGCCCAGATTTTACAACTTCCATAGGTTTCCTGTAGGAATATTAGATAGGGCCTAGCGTGTGACTGAGGCAGACCTAAGGTCTGGTTAGTCCATGAGACTGCATGACGTAGGTGTCCCTAGAAGGAAAGGAGACCAAAACAGAGGATAGCAAGATCCTAGAGTGAGTCCAAGACTGAGGGAAGCAAGTTCTTGAGCAGGGAGAAAGACCTGACTGAAGGACAGAGTGGCCGAGAGGAGACCTGCTCTGGGACAGGACGCCCAGCAGAACGGTCCAGATTTTACAACTCCCAAAGGTTTCCAGCAGGAATATTAGATAGGTCTGTCTCAGTCACACGCTGGGCCCTAAGGTCCAGTTAGTCCATGAGACCGCATGACGTGGGTATCCCTAGATGGAAAAGAGACCAAGACAAAGGATAGCAAAATCCTGAAGAGAGACCAAGATTGAGGGAAGCAAGTTCTTGAGCAGGGAGAAAAATCTCACTGAAGGACAGAGTTGCCAAGAGGAGACTGGTCCTGGGACAGGACGTCCAGCAGAACGGCCCAGATTTTACAACTCCCAAAGGTTTCCTGTAGGAATATTAGATAGGGCATAGCGTGTGACTGAGACAGACCTAAGGTCTGGTTAGTCCATGAGACCACATGACGTGGGTGTCCCTAAGTAAAGGATAGCGAGATCTTGAAGAGAGACTGAGATTGAGGGATGCAAGTTCTTGAGCAGGGAGAAAGACGTGACTGAAGGACAGAGTGGCCAAGAGGAGACCGGTCATGGGACAGGACGCCCAGCAGAACGGCCTAGGGTTTACAACTCCCAAAGGTTTCCTATAGGAATATTAGATAGGGCCCAGCGTGTGACTGAGACAGACCTAAGGTCTGGTTAGTCCATGAGACCTCATGACGTGGGTGTCGTTAGAGGGAGAGGAGACCAAGACAAAAAATAGCAAAATCCTAGAGAGAGAGACCGAGATTGAGGGAAGCAAGTTCCTGAGCAGAAAGAAAGACCTGGTGGAGAGGAGACGGGTCCTGGGAAAGACAAATGGCCTGGGGTTTAAAAGTCTCAAAGGTAACCAGCCAGGACGGAACAAAACATGAGAAGTGAGTGCCCTACGTGACATGGAGCTGGAACCATTCCCTTTAAGTGGAGAATGAGATGCGGAACTGTGGAAAGAGCAAATTACATTCTTGGACTGCATAGCTTCCAACCGTCCCGGAATCAGAGGGACTATCCCGGCTTCCTCTCACCTTCCCTCGAGGGCATGGCCAGCATCTCTACAGTGCATACATTAAATTTACAATTCTCCGCTCCTCTCTTCTCCACGGGATGTAAACTCATGAATTTCTAGTCCATAAGCCTCAGTTCTACCACTGCCCAGACTGAGATATAGGAGGATTTGGTAATCTGGACCTGTATTGCAGGCAGAGAACCCAGAAGCAGATTATACAGGTACATAGCGACAGATCTGTACACAGCAATGTATCTCTATGTCCCTGTATTCCAAAGGTGAAGAAAAAGTCAATTTTTTTAGTTACAAAAACATCATTTTTTTTCTTTGTATCCCCCCAGAACTTGAACCCACAAGCTCCAAACAGTTCAGCAGAAGCTGAGGATTTGTGCCACAGACTCTGATGCTGTCATATGGAGACTTTTCTATACTTGATGCTGCAGCGCAGGCTCTGACTCCACTGGCAGATTACACTGGTACATAGAGATACATTGTACAGAGCAGTGTACCTGTGTGCCCTGTATTCTACACAGAGAATGCAAGAATATACAGAGAAGACTGAAAAACAGGGAGGAATGGTGGTCACCACAATCTATTACTCTCTGTTATCAGTGATTTCTGGAGAGAGGAGACTGTACTCACCTGTCCAACAATCTATTACTTCCTGCCATCCCCCATGACTGGAAAAAGTGACAGTAGGACATGTAACTACAATGTATTACTCTCTGTTATCAGCCATTACTGAGGGAGGAGACTGCAGAACCGATGGATATCATGATATCTATGACTCCCTGTTATCGGCCATGACTGGGTGAGGTGACCATAGGACAGATAGGTACAATCTGTTACTCCCTTTTATCAGTCATTACTGGGGAGGAGACTGTAGGACAGGTGACTACAATCTATTACTCCCTGTTGTCAGCCATTACTGGGGAAAGTGACTATAGGACAGGTGACTACAATCTAGTACTCCCTGTTGTCAGCCATTACTGCGGGAGGAAAATGGAAGACAGATGACAATGTAGCACCCTTGAAGCCATCAGGGTGCTACAAGGTACTGCACCCCCACCAGGATGCAGGGCTTACCCCCTTAGGGACCCAGAACCCCAGTGCCGGTAACACCAAAAACCCAGGTAATCTCAGTTTTGCCCCCAAACAATCCCCCATAGAATGGTACCTACCTGGGGTGGGACCATGGATGGCCGCCTAGAGGTGGAGCCAATCCAGTCCACTAGTTGACCAGGTGGGAGGAGCGGACTGTGGACAGTTGACAGTACAGTGGAAGTAGTGGAGAGGAGCAGGTGTGTGTGGACGTGAGGAGACGGTCTGACTCGGGTTAACGGTGACCTGGTACTCAGGAGAGATGGTTACCGGTGGAGTACTCCTATAACTACGCACCAACGGGGTACAGGACCCTAGGACAGGAAAGAACTCCAAGCCGATCTGTTAGCACCTGCACAGCGAGGGGGCCATCAAGGACATCGCTGACCCTAAAGAATCCGAAGACTCAGTAGCAACGGGAGAATCGGGGACAGAACCTGAGACTCCAACCCCACAGGGTTCACGCTACCGACAGGCGCACAGAAGTGGACAAACCAAAGAACGGGGACCCCCAGTGTTCCATATCACGGGACCCACTTACCAGAGACAGGTGCAGTGGAAGACGGTACCAGAGAACCAGATTGGCCACCACCGTGACATTCCCAAAACCTATACTGCCTGGAACCGAGTACCCCATATCCCTGGGCTGCTCAACTACAATCTATTACTCCCTGTTATCAGCCATTACTGGGGGGGAGACAGTAGGACAGGTGAGTACAATCTATTACTCTCTGTTCTCAGCTATACCTGGGGACGGTGACTATAGAACAGATGAGTACAATCTATTACTCTCTGTTATCAGCCATTACTGGGGGAGAGACAGTAGGACAGATGAGTACAATCTATTACTCTCTGTTATCAGCCATTACTGGGGGAGAGACAGTAGGACAGGTGAGTACAATCTATTACTCTCTGTTCTCAGCTATACCTGGGGAAGGTGACTATAGAACAGATGAGTACAACCTATTACTCTCTGTTATCAGCCATTACTGGGGGAGGAGACTGTAAGACAGGTGAGTACAAGCTATTACTCTCTGTTATCAGCCATTACTGGGGAGAAGTGACTGTAGAACAGATGAGTACAATCTATTACTCCCTGTTATCAGCCATTACTGGGGGAGGAGACAGTAGGACAGGCGGGTACAATCTATTACTTTCTCTTATCAGCTATACCTGGGGAAGGTGACTATAGAACAGATGAGTACAATCTATTACTCCCTGTTATCAGCCATTACTGGGGGAGGAGACTGTAAGACAGGTGGCTCAGTGGTTAGCACTGCAGTTTTGGGGTCCTGGGTTCAAATCCCACCAAGAACAACATCCGCAAGGAGTTTGTATGTCCTCCCCGTGTTGCTGTGGGTTTCTAAAGACATACAGATAGGGACTCTAGATTGTGAGCTCCAATGGGGACAGTGCTACTCAGGTATGTAAAGCGCTGAGGAATTAATAGCTCTATATAAATGAATAAATAATATCTATTACTCTCTGTTATCAGCAATTGCTGAGGAAAGAGACTGTAGGACCGGTGACTACAATCTATTACTCTCTGTTATCAGCCATTACTGGCGGAGGAGAGTATAGGACAGGTTACTACAATCTATTATTCCATGTTATCAGCCATTACTGGAGGATGTGGCTGTAGGACATATGACTACAATCTATTGCTCTCTGTTATCAGCCATCAATGGGGAGGTGACTGTAGGACAGGTGGCTACAATCTTTTACTCCCTGTTATTAGCCATTACTGGGGAGGAGACCATAGGACAGGTGGTACAGTCTATTACTCCCTGTTATCAGCCATTATTGGAGGAACTGTACAACAGGTGATTACAATCTATTACTCTCTGTTATCAGCCATTATTGGAGGAACTGTACAACAGGTGATTACAATCTATTACTCTCTGTTATCAGCCATTACTGGGGGAGGAGACTATAGCACATGTGACTACAATCCATTACTCCCTGTTATCAGCCATTACTGGAGGACGTGACTGTAGGACAGGTGACTACAATCTATCACTCCCTGTTATCAGCCATTACTGGGGGAGGAGACTATAGCACATGTGACTACAATGTATTACTCTCTGTTATCAGCCATTACTGGGGGGAGGACACTGTAGGACAGGTAACTACAATCTATTACTCCCTGTTATCAGCCATTACTGGGGAGAAGTGACTGTAGAACAGCTGCCTACAATCTATTACTCCCTGTTATCAGCCATTACTTGGGAAGACACTGTAGGACGGGTGACTACAATCTATCACTCTCTGTTATCAGCCATTACTGGAGTAGGACACTGTAAGACAGGCGAGTACAATCTATTACTCCCTGTTATCAGCCATTAATGGAGGACGTGACTGTAGGACAGGTGACTACAATCTATTACTCCCTGTTATCAGCCATTACTGGGGGAGGAGGCTGTAGGACAGGTGACTACAATCTATTACTCCCTGTTATCAGCCATTACTGGGGGAGGAGACTGTAGGACAGGTGAGTACAATCTATTACTCCCTGTTATCAGCCATTACAGGGGGGAGGAGACTGTAGGACAGGTGAGTACAATCTATTACTCCCTGTTATCAGCCATTACTTGGGAAGACACTGTAGGATGGGTGACTACAATTTATTACTCCCTGTTATCAGCCATTACTGGAGTAGGACACTGTAAGATAGGCGAGTACAATCTATTACTCCCTGTTATAAGCCATTAATGGAGGACATGACTGTAGGAGAGGTGACTACAATCTATTACTCCCTGTTATCAGCCATTACTGGGGGAGGAGACAGTAGGACAGGTGACTACAATCTATTACTCCCTGTTATCAGCCATTACTGGGGGAGGAGACAGTAGGACAGGTGACTACAATCTATTACTCCCTGTTATCAGCCATTACTGGGGGAGGAGACAGTAGGACAGGTGACTACAATCTATTACTCCCTGTTATCAGCCATTACTGGGGGAGGAGACAGTAGGACAGGTGACTACAATCTATTACTCCCTGTTATCAGCCATTACTGGGGAGAAGTGACTATAGAACAGCTGCCTACAATCTATTACTCCCTGTTATCAGCCATTACTGGGGGAGGAGACTGTAAGACAGGTGGCTCAGTGGTTAGCACTGCAGTTTTGGGGTCCTGGGTTCAAATCCCACCAAGAACAACATCTGCAAGGAGTTTGTATGTCCTCCCCGTGTTGCTGTGGGTTTCCAAAGACATATAGCTAGGGACTCTAGATTGTGAGCTCCAATGGGGACAGTGCTACTCAGGTATGTAAAGCGCTGAGGAATTAACAGCTCTATATAAATGAATAAATATTATCTATTACTCTCTGTTATCAGCCATTGCTGAGGAAAGAGACTGTAGGACAGGTGACTACAATCTATTACTCTCTGTTATCAGCCATTACTGGAGGAGGAGACAGTAGGACTGGTGACTACAATCTATTACTCTCTGTTATCAGCCATTACTGGCGGAGGAGACTGTAGGACAGGTGACTACAATCCATTACTCCCTGTTATCAGCCATTACTGGGGAGAAGTGACTCTAGAACAGGTGACTACAATCTATTACTCCCTGTTATCAGCCATTACTTTTGAAGAGACTGTAGGACAGGTGAGTACAATCTCTTACTCCCTGTTATCAGCCATTTCAAACTGGAAAGTAACTGGCAGATAAGTATCTTGATTTCCTTTTGCACAACGCGCTGAAGGTAGAATTGATAAATAGATTTAAATAGTTTAGGGTGCAGGGTATCCAGCAGCGCAGAGGATTTCAGGACAGGAGAGTGCTCACCACATCAGAGGGATTTCCTGCTCAACAGGTGAATACAGTCTATTGCTCCCTGTTATCCGCCATCTCAAGCTGTGTCTGCAATGTTCCATTAAGTTTGGAGAATCCTTCTTGTGCCCTAGCCTAGATCACTATTCTTTTGTCACATATCTTGAGTGTTGGGAACCATTTTTCACACACTTGTAATATGACGGACGTTCCTCTTATAAAGCTCCAGCACTATTATAAGGTCAGCAGGTAAAAAATCCGGGGGGGCTCCATAAAGGACGAGGACCGTTACTGAAAATAACTAACAAGAGACCACAGGGGAGACCCCAACCCGTCAATAGCTAGAAGATAAAGAGGTGCTCTCCCTCTAATTATTACACCTGTAATATTGAAGAGTTTCCAAACCTAATGGGCTCTCAAAATGTAACATAGCAATAGTCATCATACTCTTCCCAATATGTACTATAAAACAACTCAGAATATCACTGATCATTTTGGAACTTTGAGGGAGAGGAATTGCCTGGTTCATCAGCATCTATATAAAGAATTCTATATCAAGAGCATCCTCATGGGTGGGGCTTAATCCAAGAACCGCCCACAAGGAGTCAATTTTGCCTGTAGCTGTATTAATCTGTCCAAAGGATCAAATTACGTGACGTTAACTTACATGACTTATGTATTGCATGAATATATATTAAGGGGGTGACCAGAAGTATATATTAAAGAGCATATGGGGCCCCCTGGAACTGTTTCATAAAGTTTATTGAGGAGAAAACAGTTTGTGCTACACTACGGGCTCCATTTTGGACAGAATTTTCCAACACAGAGGACATCCATAGATTCCTAATCAACCATCTATATACCATGGTCTCTGGACATGTAAGGAAGGGCGCCCCAGGATTAGAGTTTGGAGCCCAAATCTAGTAAAGTTTTGGACCTCCCTGGTGTAAATGGTTTTCAACCCCACCCAGTGAATCCATCGGTACCTCCAGTTGGCCTTAGCCGGGCACTTACCTGGCGTAATAGGGCGTTGGTATCCATTGAACCCTGTTGCTGTTGGGCGATGGTGACTCCCAGCACTAACGTGTGTATCCCACAGGACACGGTGGTGATGAGGACAATGGGGGTGAGGCGCAGGGGCAACGTGATGAAGAACGAAAACACAAAAAAGGCCTGCCAGCCGACCGTGTCACTGGCCTCGTGGAAACGGGCAAAGTTAAGGCCAAGGTAAGAAAAAATCTGAGCGGCGATCAATATCCAAAGGATGTAGGGGACAAACTTGCGGGAAATACGGTCCGGTAGCAACCCAAACTTGCATAAGACAAACAGAAGAAGGTGCGCCAACAGCCCGATGGCGGCCACCAAGGTCGAAGCCAACTTGTCTTGGGTGTACACCACGGCGCACATAACGATGACGTAGCAGTCAAAAAGAGCGGCGAAGACCACCAGGACCAGCAACGTCTCGTGGCGCTGCCGGCGGAAATAGGTCTGATAAAGGTTTTCCAATGACTCCGGCGCAAACGTCAGCCGCATAAACCTCGGCAAGCAGAGGCAGCAGCCCGAGCTTCGGACCGTCACTTCATGTGTCCGCCCCACGCCATGCTCCGGGTCAGAGGGCAAGCTGACCGAATAGTCCGCCGAATACTCGGCTGAGTACTCGGGCTCCGAAAAGGCCCGGTTCCTGGGCATCTTTGCCATAAATGATATTGCCGGTAGATCGCCTTTCGAATGATGTCAGAACTTTTCAGACCAGAGATTGAAGGTCCATGGCTTATTGAAGACCATCAGCCATGGCCGACACTCATCTTCTTCAGGTTACGCTCCCCTCTCCTTCGAGTCCATGCCAACGTCTTCAGGCCCCAAAACTGGATTTTAGATTAGTCGAGACACCTTGCCACATCCATAGGTATCTAGGGTAGCCCCCTTCGAAGGTCCTCAATGCCAGGCCAGATGTTTCTTCAGTAGAAGGACAAGGACTAGAGACCCATGGTCACCACCGCCTAATCCAAGCCCCCTATCGGATCCTCCAGGACAGGTGCATGGCGGGTTCCTCAGCAGGAGGAAGATGCGGTTCTTCTCCTGATCATATGTTCTCCTCTCGTCTTTGCTCGCGTCCCCCCCCCCCCCGTTTGCAATCTGTTGTTTCTTTCTTTTTTTTTCTTTTAATCAAAGAACAGGATGTAATTCCTCCCAAAGCCTGGATCTGGTGTCCTCAATCAGGCACGACTCGTGACAGAAGCCCAAGGAAAATAATCAGCATGTTCAGAGCCCACCACGTATGGACCAACATCCCTCCGCAGCTTAATAGGGAATTAGGATCAAAAATGCAACAGTGGACGGAGGGCGAGGAAATGTGAAAACAAGGATCCCTACATCTCCCCATCCATGGACCGCCGGACACTGGGCTCCTCCGTCTTCTCCATCAGGCAGAAGAGCCGTCTCTGTGATGTCTCCTCTCCTGGGAATCACACAAAGGAGAGGAACAGGCAGATGTCACAGCCTTACATCCAGCTGTCTCTTAGGCAAATATCCTTTTTTGTGGGATTTTTTTTTTTGCAAATGGGGCTGTCTTTTCTTGAAGAGCAGTTCAGCCTGGAGACGAGGACAGCTTTGTGCACAAGAATCCTTGTAGGGGTCCCTGCTTTAGGTTTGCCATTTACATCACATCCATCTTTTCTGCTGCTGCTGCTGCTGTTACTGCTGCTGCATCCTGCAACAACCTCCCCCTTCTTGCTGCTTGTTCCTCCAGTCTCATGTCTTGTGATGAGGATAATAGGTCCCAGCGCCACCTGCTGGACTCAGACAGAACTGCAAAAAAAAATCCCTGTGCGCCACCTGCTGGACTCAGACAGAACTGCACGAAGAAATATCACTGCGCGCCACCTGCTGGACTCAGACAGAACTGCACAAAGAAATATCACTGCGCGCCACCTGCTAGACTTAGACAGAACTGCAAGAAAAAATATGAGGTCACTGAGCGCCACCTGGTGGATACAACTGGAAAGAAAGAAAGAGAGAAAGAAAGAGAGACAAAGAGAGAGAGAGAAAAAAAAAAAGAGATAGAAAAGGAAAGAAAAAGAGCGAAAAAAAAAAGAAAGCGAGCAAAAAAAGAGGTGGAAAGAAAGAGAGAGCGAAAGAAATAAATTTAGAAAAACAAAGGAAGAAAGAGAAAAATAAAGAAATACAGAAAGACAAAGATAGAGAGATAGAAAAGAAAGAGAGTGAAAGAAAGATAGAGAAAGAAAGAAAGAGAGCGAAAGAAAGAGGTGGAAAGAAAGAGAGCGGAAAAAGAGGTGGAAAGAAAGAGAAAGCGAAAGAAAGAGAAAGAAAATTTAGAAAGACAAAGGAAGAAAGAAAGAGAGAAAGAAGAAAAAAGAAAACAATAAAGAGCAAAAGAGAGAGAAAGAAAAAGAAATAAAGAGCTAAAGAAAGACAGAGCAAAACAATGAGAAAAAAGAGAAATACAGAAAGACAAAGAAAGATATAGAAATAAAGTAAGAAAGAAAATAGGTAGAAAGAAAGAGGCAGAAAGAGAAAAAGAAATAGAAAAAAGAGAGAGAAAGCGAGACAGAAAGAGAAGGAAACGAAGAGAGAGCGAAAGAAAGCAATAGAGAAAGGTAGAAAAAAGAAAGACAGGAATAAAGAAAGAGAGAAAGAAAGAGAAAGAAAGAAATAGAAAGAAAAAAAGAGTGAAAGAAACAGAGTGAAAGAAAGAAAGAGAGAGAGAAGAAAGATAGAAAGAAATCCAGAAAGACAAAAAAGAAAGAGAGAGAGAAAAAAAAGAGACAGAGAAAGAAAGAAAAGAAAGAGAGGTGCTGCTATTAGAGGGATTTTATTTTATACTACAACATTACAGCATAGGGCCCATGTTCCAGTTACACTGTTAACCCTTTCCTGCTACAAACGATTTTTATTTTTGAACCTTCATTTTTTCCTCAGTGTACAGCAAATGGCAATAAAGTTAAAATTTAGCTTTTAATTCTATCTATTAAAATTGACTCAAGGTCTAAGATTCACCCATGAAAATTGATCACACATAAAGACGGACACAGACAAATTGAGTATTCAATTCCAGGAGATATACAAAACCTCACCGGGAAAAGATAGGTCAGATATCAATTACCCCTATGGTACCTCATTATCAAATGCTCTTAACCAAAGGGTAGTGTAATTACACACAATATCTGATTTTTACCTCAAAATGCTATTTTGCATCTGGCAGAAGCAGGGTATCATATTTCACCCATCCTCTCTGGCACCGTGGACTTCACAAGAAGCGTGGTCCCCAGACCCGGTGTGTTATGGAAGCTCACACCTAGGGCAGTATAGGTCCACACAAGAAGCGTGGTCCCCAGACCCGGTGTGTTATGGATGCTCACACCTAGGGCAGTATAGGTCCACACAAGAAGCGTGGTCCCCAGACCCGGTGTGTTATGGAAGCTCACACCTAGGGCAGTATAGGTCCACACAAGAAGCGTGGTCCCCAGACCCGGTGTGTTATCGAAGCTCACACCTAGGGCAGTATAGGTCCACACAAGAAGCGTGGTCCCCAGACCCGGTGTGTTATGGAAGCTCACACCTAGGGCAGTATAGGTCCACACAAGAAGCGTGGTCCCCGGACCCGGTGTGTTATGGATGCTCACACCTAGGGCAGTATAGGTCCACACAAGAAGCGTGGTCCGCAGACCCGGTGTGTTATGGAAGCTCACACCTAGGGCAGTATAGGTCCACACAAGAAGCGTGGTCCCCAGACCCGGTGTGTTATGGAAGCTCACACCTAGGGCAGTATAGGTCCACACAAGAAGCGTGGTCCCCAGACCCGGTGTGTTATGGATGCTCACACCTAGGGCAGTATAGGTCCACACAAGAAGCGTGGTCCCCGGACCCGGTGTGTTATGGAAGCTCACACCTAGGGCAGTATAGGTCCACACAAGAAGCGTGGTCCCCAGACCCGGTGTGTTATGGATGCTCACACCTAGGGCAGTATAGGTCCACACAAGAAGCGTGGTCCCCAGACCCGGTGTGTTATGGATGCTCACACCTAGGGCAGTATAGGTCCACACAAGAAGCGTGGTCCCCAGACCCGGTGTGTTATGGAAGCTCACACCTAGGGCAGTATAGGTCCACACAAGAAGCGTGGTCCCCAGACCCGGTGTGTTATGGATGCTCACACCTAGGGCAGTATAGGTCCACACAAGAAGCGTGGTCCCCGGACCCGGTGTGTTATGGAAGCTCACACCTAGGGCAGTATAGGTCCACACAAGAAGCGTGGTCCCCGGACCCGGTGTGTTATGGAAGCTCACACCTAGGGCAGTATAGGTCCACACAAGAAGCGTGGTCCCCGGACCCGGTGTGTTATATATGCTCACACCTAGGGCAGTATAGGTCCACACAAGAAGCGTGGTCCGCAGACCCGGTGTGTTATGGAAGCTCACACCTAGGGCAGTATAGGTCCACACAAGAAGCGTGGTCCCCAGACCCGGTGTGTTATGGAAGCTCACACCTAGGGCAGTATAGGTCCACACAAGAAGCGTGGTCCCCAGACCCGGTGTGTTATGGAAGCTCACACCTAGGGCAGTATAGGTCCACACAAGAAGCGTGGTCCGCAGACCCGGTGTGTTATGGAAGCTCACACCTAGGGCAGTATAGGTCCACACAAGAAGCGTGGTCCGCAGACCCGGTGTGTTATGGAAGCTCACACCTAGGGCAGTATAGGTCCACACAAGAAGCGTGGTCCCCAGACCCGGTGTGTTATGGAAGCTCACACCTAGGGCAGTATAGGTCCCATGCTCCTCTGATAAGCCTCCAAATAATACTTTCCCCTGATGAATCGATAAGAGGAAACGCGTTGGGAAGAAAACAAAGGAGGGCATTGAGCATATTCTAGCTATTACCTTTGGGCTGAATAAACAATGTGCATCATGCCTTATTAAGGTAATATCTATTTCTTTTTTCTGCCAGAGAGGATGGGTGAAATATGATACCCTGCTTCTGCCAGATGCAAAATAGCATTTTGAGGTAAAAATCAGATATTGTGTGTAATTGCACTACCCTTTGGTTAAGAGCATTTGATAATGAGGTACCATAGGAGTAATTGATATCTGACCTATCTTTTCCCGGTGAGGTTTTGTATATCTCCTGGAATTGAATACTCAATTTGTCTGTGTCCGTCTTTATGTGTGATCAATTTTCACGGGTGAATCTTAGACCTTGAGTCAGTTTTAATAGATAGAATTAAAAGCTAAATTTTAACTTTATTGCCATTTGCTGTACACTGTTCTATTCCTGGTAATAATTTCTCTTATTTCATTTTTTCCTCCCATTCTTCTGAAAGCCTTCACCTGTTTTATACCCTTCACCCCCGGGCGCTTTTCCCTTTTAAGTTTCGATTTTCCAAGACCAAGGATCTCTCCAAACAATACCAGGAAGACCAAGGAGCTCTCCAAACAACACCAGGAAGACCAAGGAGCTCTCCAAACAATACCAGGAAGACCAAGGAGCTCTCCAAACAACACCAGGAAGACCAAGGAGCTCTCCAAACAACACCACGAAGACCAAGGAGATCCCAAACAAGACCAAGAAGATCAAGGAGATCCCAAAAAAGACCAAGAAGACAAAGGAGATCCCCAAACACCATGAAGACCAAGGAGCTCTCCAAGCAACACCATGAAGACCAAGGAGCTCTCCAAGCAACACCATGAAGACCAAGGAGCTCTCCAAACAACGCCAGGAAGACCAAGGAGCTCTCCAAACAACATCATGAAGACCAAGGAGATCCCTAAACACCATGAAGACCAAAGAGCTCTCCAAACAACCTCATGAAGACCAAGGAGATCTCCAAACAACAATTTAAGACCAAGGAGATCTCCAAACACCACAAAGACCAAGGAGATCTCTAAACAACAGCATAAAGACCAAGGAGATCTCTAAATAACACCATGAAGACCAAGGAGATCTCCAAACAATAATTTGGAAGTCCAAGGAGATCTCTAAACAACACTTTTGAAGACCAAGGAGATCTCCAAACACCACAATAATGACCAAGGAGATCTCCAAACAACACCATGAAGACCAAGGAGAGTTTTCATTTTTCCTCCCCTTCTTCTGAGAGCTCTAACTTTTTTATTTTTCCGTCTATACACCCATATGAGGGCTTGTTTTTTGTGGGCCAAGTTGCACTTTTGAATGACACCATTCATTCTGCCCCATATTGTACTGGAAAATGGGCAAAAAATACCAAAGTGCTGTGAAATTGCAAAAAAAAAAAGTGTAATTACACGATTTTTTTTTATTTTTTTTATTTACCGTGTTCACTATATGGTAAAACTCACCTGGTAACATGATTCCAAACACGTATAGTTTCTATGTGTATTTTTTCTATGGTTTTATTTTCAATGAGGCAAAAGGAAGTTATTTAAACTTTGTGTGGTTTTTTTAACTTTTTCATATTTTTTAAAACTTTTTTTTACACTTCTTATTGTTTTTACTAATCCACTTAGGGGACTTAAAGCTGATATACTCCAATCTCTACTGCTGTACAGAGCACTATCAGCATCAGCACCGCCCTGTAAAGCATAAATGCTGATCTCATGTGAATGTTGGGGTTTACAGGAACTACAGTGCTTTGCAAAAGTATTCACCCCCTTGGCTTTTTATCTGTTTTGTTACATTACAATCTGTCTTTAAATATTTTTGTAATCTCATTTCTGTGTGATGCATCAGCACTAAATAGTCTAAGGGGGAGTGAAAAAAATATAAGCAAATATTAAATTTATTAGATAAAATAAATAAAAATTGCCATGTGCATATATATTTAACCCTTTTTCTTTGAAGCCCCTAATAATTTGTGGTGCAAGTGATTCCCTTCATAAGTCACAGGCATAGTGAGAGGAAGTCCATTTGTGTTTAATCCAAGTGTCCTGGGGTCTGTCAGTATATAAACACCTTTTTTGAAAGGTCTCCAAGGCTGCAATGCCATTAAGAGGCCCCACTAACCAGACACCATGAAGACCAAGGCGATCTCCAAACAACGCCATGAAGACCAAGGATCTCTCCAAACAATACCATGAAGACCAAGGAGATCTCCAAACAACACCATGAAGACCAAGGAGATCTCCAAACAACACCATGAAGACCAAGGAGATCTCCAAACAACACCATGAAGACCAAGGAGATCTCCAAACAACACCATGAAGGCCAAGGAGATTTCAAAACAACACCAAGAAACCAAGGAGATCCCCAAACAACACCATGAAGCCACGGAGATCCCCAAACACCATGAAGACCAAAGACCTCTCCAAACAATACCACGAAGACCCTCGGAGATCTCCAAACACTATGATGACCAAGGAGATTTCCAAACAATGATTTTGAAGACCCTCGGAGATCTCCAAACAACACCATGAAGACCAAGGAGATTTCCAAAAAATGATTTTGAAGACCAAGGAGATCTCCAAACAACAATTTTAAAGACCAAGGAGATTTACAAATGTGTCGCCCTAGGATTATCGGGTACTCTGTTCCAGGCGGTGTATAACTGGGCTGTGCCCACTTCCGTGCCCTGGGTCCTTTTTCAAAAAGAAGGGAATATTTACAGGGGAAAAAGGTAAAGTTCACAGGTGACGCCACTTGCGGTTTGCGGCTAGGTAGAAGGAGCCGCCGCTGCCGAGCTTCACTACTGGGGCTGGTGGTAATAGCAGCCTGGATGTTAGGCCCTCCGCAAGCAGGGTCAGCCCCAGAGAATGAGTGTTGTAACGGGTGCTGAAATGACTGAGTCCACACATTGGGATGCAGTGTAACTGGGTCTTTTACTCACGGCTGATGATGACTGGTTGCCCGAGGAGGCCAGTACTAACCCCAGGTCCCCTTCATTCCGGTGCCGGGTGAGTGACCTGGTGACTACTTTCCCCTGCACCTGTTCATGGTTGGTGGGTCCCCGTGGCATAGAGTAACTGGGGGTCCCCTCCTGGTTGTCTTTACACAAGTCCGTATGACGGTAGCGTGAACCCTGTGTGGTTGGAGTCTCTGGTCCTGTCCCCGGTTCTCGTGTTGCTACTTAGTCCCGAACTTCAAGGTCAGCGAGGTCCTGGATGGTCCCCTCGCTGTACAGTGGTTATCAGGTCTGCCTGGAGCTATTCCCTGACTTAGGATGCTGTCCCCTGTTGGTGCGTGGTTCCGGGAGTACTCCACCGTACTCCACCGGCAACCAACCGCCTGGGCCCTCAGGTCACTCGCTCGCTCCGTGCAGTCACGACCTCTCTCCTCCACTCTCACTGGAATTTTCTTGGCTTGAATCTAATGTGAAATTGATGGAGTTAGGACTTACACTGTACAGATAGGAGGAATATATCTACCTGTTATGCACTTGTCACTTCGAATGTAGAATTGTTTTTGTATACTGAAAAAAACTAGGGTATACTGCCCTCTGATGGGTATTTTAAGTACTAGCCACGTTCTATGAAAATCCCTATATGAAGCTAGACTATTATGTGATGGTTATTTAGCCAAGAGCGGTATACTGCCATCTACTGGCTGTTTTATGCATTGGCCACTTTATATGAAAATCTCTAGACTATTTTGTGATAGCTATTTAGCCAAGAACAGTGCAGGATTAAATTAAGTATACTTGCCATCCTCTGGATTTATTACCTTAATATTGCCATCAAGTTATTGCCAAATAGATTTATATTTCTATTCTATGCTGACAGTGCAGCAAGGGGGAAAATATATATAGAAATTTTATATATACATATATATATATAGTACATACCAAAAGTTTGGACACACCTTCTCATTCCAAGAGTTTTCTTTTTTTTTCATGACTCTGAAAATTGTAGATTCACATTGAAGGCACCAAAACTATGAAGTAACACATGTGGAAGGAAATACTTCACAAAAAAGTGTGAAACAACTGAAAATATGTCTTATATTCTAGGTTCTTCAAAGTAGCCAGCTTTTCCTTTCATTACTGCTTTGCACACTCTTGACATTCTCTTGATGAGCTTCAAGAGGCAGTCACCGGAAATGGTCTTCCAACAGTCTTGAAGGAGTTCCCAGAGATGCTTAGCACTTGTTGGCCCTTTTGCCTTCACTCTGCGGTCCAGCTCACCCCAAACCAGCTGTGGTAGCCATGCTGGTACAGTATGCCTTCAATTTTGAATAATTCCCCAACAGTGTCACCAGCAAAGCACCCCCACACCATCACACCTCCTCCTCCATGCTTCACGGTGGGAACCAGCCATGTAGAGTTCATTATCTTTTCTGCGTCGCACAAAGACATGGTGGTTGGATCCAAAGATCTCAAATTTGGACTCATCAGACCAAAGCACAGATTTCCACTGGTCTAATGTCCATTCCTTGTGTTCTTTAGCCCAAACAAGTCTCTTCTGCTTGTTGCCTGTCCTTAGCAGTGGTTTTCTAGCAGCTATTTTACCATGAAGGCCTGCTGCACAAAGTCTCCTCTTAACAGTTGTTCTAGAGATGTGTCTGCTGCTAGAACTCTGTGTGGCATTGACCTGGTCTCTAATCTGAGCTGCTGTTAACCTGTGATTTCTGAGGCTGGTGACTTGGATAAACTTATCCGCCGCAGCAGAGGTTACTCTTGGTCTTCCTTTCCTGGAGCGGTCCTCATGTGAGCCAGTTTCTTTGTAGCATTTGATGGTTTTTGTCACTGCACTTGGGGACACTTTCAAAGTTTTCCCAATTTTTCGGACTGACTGACCTTCATTTCTTAAATTAAGGATGGCCACTCGTTTTTCTTTACTTAGAATTTGTATTATGGCAAGAAAAAAGCAGTTAACAGTCTATTTAGTAGGACTATCAGCTGTGTATCCACCAGACCTGCCAAACACAACTGATGGTCCCAACCCCATTTACAAGGCAAGAAATCCCACTTATTAAAACTGACAGTGCACGCCTGTGAAGTGAAAAACATTTCCGGTGACTACCTCTTGAATCTCATCAAGAGAATGCCAAGAGTGTGCAAAGCAGTCATCAAAGCAAAAGGTGGCTAGTTTGAAGAACCTAGAATATAAGACATATTTTCAGTTGTTTCACACTTTTTTGTTAAGTATTTCATTCCACATGTGTTTATTCATAGGTTTGATGCATTCAATGTGGATCTACAATTTTCAGAGTCCTGAAAATAAAGAAAACTCTTTGAATTAGAAGGTGTGTCCAAACGTTTGGTCTGTACTGTATATATGACGCCCTGGCAAAAGCACGTTGTCACAGAGCCTGCACAAATCCACCAAAATGCAGGCCATTCTCCTCTTTGGCACCAACACAGTCCCCACACAGGTATACACCAGCCAATCAGGCCCTCGTCATCACTCCCCCAGGACAATGGGAGGGAACAAGACAAGACAGGACAGTGGAGTGGAGGAGCAGAGCAGTCTAGTGAGTGGAGAGCTGACAGGAGGGAGTTGGAGCTCCCTGGAGAGGGTGGTAGTCAGGGTTGGAGCCCCGGACCACCAGATGACTGGACTAGCTACGCTGTCTGGGTGGCAGTGAAGGCCACAGGCGACGGAGATCTGGTCGCGGGGAACCTGAGGTAGACCGGGGCAGGGTTGTAGCCCACCGGTGCGGATAGAGAGGATCCAGTCCGGAGGCCGTTACAAGCGGACTAGTCCAGACAAGAGAGACAGACAGACAGTGCAGGAGAAAGGGCCCCTGCGTGCGGGATCCAGAACACCCCTCCAGAGGCTCCCAGCATCCGGCCTTGTTTTACAATACGGACTCTGTGTGTTTACTGACCCTCCAAATCATCAGCAGCTCATCCAGCGCCACAACAACCGAACTGTGAGTTTCCTGCTCCCTGTAATCCCTCACCGTTTCTTGGGCCCCAGTACTACACCTCCCCTACCCGTGGAGGGGATCCCACCTTGCTGCCCCCGCTCTATCAGCCCCGAGCGCCCACCTACAATGCAGTTGCGGTCTCACCATCCCTCACCGCAACACACGGGTGGCGTCACTGACAAAGACTCCTGCCCCTGTAATTAACCCCTTTTCAATCGTGGGTGACGGATGGCTGCGTGAGCCCCAGATCCGGCTGCCACTCGAGCCACAGCCACGGCCCAGATGCGAGCGCCTCGAGCGGCCCCCCGGTTGTGGTCTGTCCCCCGCCTGCAACATCTTGGCATCACGAACAGGATACTTACCTCCAGGGGCGAGGGGTGGCGGGGGGCAATTGCCCCCCAGGCTGCTCTCCCAGCTGCTATATTGGGCCGCCCGCCTGCTGTATAATGTCATTATAACACACATGGCCGCGCACAGTGAATTGCGCACGGCTGTGTCTCTTGTACTATGATGCGGCCGGGCACACTGACATTACAGGCGCAAACAGTGCTGACCGGCCGAATAGTTCAGAGACACGGCCGCGCACAATGCAGTGTGCGGCCATGTGTGTTATTATTATTATTATTATTATTTATTATTATAGCGCCATTTATTCCATGGCACTTTACAAGTGAGAAAGGGTATACGTACAACAATCATTAACAGTACAAAACACACTGGTACAGGAGGAGAGAGGACCCTGCCCGCGAGGGCTCAGTCTACAGGGAATGGGTGAGGGTACAATAGGTGAGGACAGAGCTGGTTGCGCAGTGGTCTACTGGACTGAGGGCTATTGTAGGTTGTAGGCTTGTTGGAAGAGGTGGGTCTTGAGGTTCCTCTTGAAGCTTTCCACGGTAGTGGAATGACGTCATGCAGCGCACGCTGCCTCCGTCCAGCAGAGGGTTGTGGCTACATCCCAGTGGCTAGAAGCTGCCTGGGTAGTGGGCGTGACCGGCTTTGTTAGTGGGCGTGACCATTTTTCCTCCCATTCACTATAATCATGCAGGCTTCATCCCCCCCTCTCCCCCTACGCCCTCCTCTCCCCCTGCGCCCCCCATCTGGAGGTCTTACCTCAGTCCCCCACTTCTAATATAAAGAATTTCAGGACACCTGGAGTTTCTTTCTGTTAGCAGCTGTGTTGCTGAGGCACGCCCCTTCTGATCACATGGACGTGACGTCACCACAGGTCCTTTAGCCTACAGGGATTTACCATCAAAGAAGTCTGTGGCAGCACAGGAGAGCAATAGAGGAGAGAAGAAGTGTCCCCCCAATCATCAAAAGTAAAAGCCCCCCAGTATGTGTCTGTGTGTCTGAGTGTATAGGATTGTGTCTGTCTTTTGTGTATGATTATTTGTATGTGAATGTTTTCAAATATGTATACGCGTCTATGTGACTATATCTGTGTATATGTCTGTGTATATGTGTGTGTATATGGCTGTATGCAGGTGTGCGTATGTGTAGACGGCTGTACGCAAGTGTGCGTATGTGTATACGGTTGTACGCAGGTGTCTGTATGTGTATACGGCTGTACGCAGATGTGCATATGTGTATATGGCTGTATGCAGGTGTGTGTGTGTATACGGCTGTACGCAGGTGTCTGTATGTGTATACGGCTGTACGCAGGTGTCTGTATGTGTATATGGCTGTACGCAGGTGTGTATGTGTATACGGCTGTACGCAGGTGTGCGTATGTGTGTACGGCTGTACGCAGGTGTGCGTACGGCTGTACGCAGGTGTGCGTATGTGTATACGGCTGTACGCAGGTGTGCGTATGTGTATACGGCTGTACGCAGGAGTGCGTATGTGTATACGGCTGTACGCAGGAGTGCGTATGTGTATACGGCTGTACGCAGGAGTGCGTATGTGTATACGGCTGTACGCAGGTGTGCGTATGTGTATACGGCTGTACGCAGGCGTGTGTGTATGTGTATACGGCTGTACGCAGGTGTGTGTAGGTGTATACGGCTGTACGCAGGTGTATACGGCTGTACGCAGGTGTGTATAGGTGTATACGGCTGTACGCAGGTGTGTGTGTAGGTGTATACGGCTGTACGCAGGTGTGTTTGTGTATACGGCTGTACGCAGGTGTGTGTAGGTGTATACGGCTGTACGCAGGTGTGTATAGGTGTATATGGCTGTACGCAGGTGTGTGTGTACATGTATACGGCTGTACGCAGGTGTGTGTAGGTGTATACGGCTGTACGCAGGTGTGCGTATGTGTGTACGGCTGTACGCAGGTGTGCGTACGTCTGTACGCAGGTGTGCGTATGTGTATACGGCTGTACGCAGGTGTGCGTATGTGTATATGGCTTTACGCAGGTGTGCGTATGTGTATACGGCTGTACGCAGGTGTGCGTATGTGTATACGGCTGTACGCAGGTGTGCGTATGTGTATATGGTTTTACGCAGGTGTGCGTATGTGTATACGGCTGTACGCAGGAGTGCGTATGTGTATACGGCTGTACGCAGGAGTGCGTATGTGTATACGGCTGTACGCAGGAGTGCGTATGTGTATACGGCTGTACGCACGTGTGCGTAGGTGTATACAGCTGTACGCAGGCGTGTGTGTATGTGTATACGGCTGTACGCAGGTGTGTAGGTGTATACGGCTGTACGCAGGTGTATACGGCTGTACGCAGGTGTGTATAGGTGTATACGGCTGTACGCAGGTGTGTGTGTAGGTGTATACGGCTGTACGCAGGTGTGTTTGTGTATACGGCTGTACGCAGGTGTGTGTAGGTGTATACGGCTGTACGCAGGTGTGTATAGGTGTATATGGCTGTACGCAGGTGTGTGTGTACATGTATACGGCTGTACGCAGGTGTGTGTAGGTGTATACGGCTGTACGCAGGTGTGCGTATGTGTGTACGGCTGTACGCAGGTGTGCGTACGGCTGTACGCAGGTGTGCGTATGTGTATACGGCTGTACGCAGGTGTGCGTATGTGTATATGGCTTTACGCAGGTGTGCGTATGTGTATACGGCTGTACGCAGGTGTGCGTATGTGTATACGGCTGTACGCAGGTGTGCGTATGTGTATATGGTTTTACGCAGGTGTGCGTATGTGTATACGGCTGTACGCAGGAGTGCGTATGTGTATACGGCTGTACGCAGGAGTGCGTATGTGTATACGGCTGTACGCAGGAGTGCGTATGTGTATACGGCTGTACGCAGGAGTGCGTATGTGTATACGGCTATACGCACGTGTGCGTAGGTGTATACAGCTGTACGCAGGCGTGTGTGTATGTGTATACGGCTGTACGCAGGTGTGTAGGTGTATACGGCTGTACGCAGGTGTATACGGCTGTACGCAGGTGTGTATAGGTGTATACGGCTGTACGCAGGTGTGTGTGTAGGTGTATACGGCTGTACGCAGGTGTTTGTGTATACGGCTGTACGCAGGTGTGTGTAGGTGTATACGGCTGTACGCAGGTGTGTATAGGTGTATATGGCTGTACGCAGGTGTGTGTGTACATGTATACGGCTGTACGCAGGTGTGTGTAGGTGTATACGGCTGTACGCAGGTGTGTGTAGGTGTATACGGCTGTACGCAGGTGTGTATAGGTGTATACGGCTGTACGCAGGTGTGTGTGTACATGTATACGGCTGTACGCAGGTGTGTGTAGGTGTATACGGCTGTACGCAGGTGTGTGTAGGTGTATACGGCTGTACGCAGGTGTGTGTAGGTGTATACGGCTGTACGCAGGTGTGTATAGGTGTATACGACTGTACGCAGGTGTGTATAGGTGTATACGGCTGTACGCAGGTGTGTGTGTGTAGGTGTATACGGCTGTACGCAGGTGTGTGTGTGTACATGTATACGGCTGTACGCAGGTGTGTGTAGGTGTATACGGCTGTACGCAGGTGTGTGTAGGTGTATACGGCTGTACGCAGGTGTGTGTATAGGTGTATACGGCTGTACGCAGGTGTGTGTGTACATGTATACGGCTGTACGCAGGTGTGTGTAGGTGTATACGACTGTACGCAGGTGTGTGTAGGTGTATACGGCTGTACGCAGATGTGTGTGTACATGTATACGGCTGTACGCAGGTGTGTGTGTATGTGTATACGGCTGTACGCAGGTGTGTGTATGTGTATACGGCTGTACGCAGGTGTGTGTAGGTGTATACGGCTGTACGCAGGTGTGTGTAGGTGTATACGGCTGTATGCTGTATGTACACATCTCTGTACTGTATGTTTACATCTCTGTGTTTCTGGGGTTGTGTATGTGTGTAAGCTGCCTGTATGTAAGGCTGTGTGCCCACCATCAGTGTTCACAGCGTTTTGGATTCAGAGTGTTTTCGCTGCATTGTACAATACAAGCACAGTGGATGGGATTTCTAGAAATCCTATATCCACTGTACGTGTACAGCCCAGAGCGAAATCTGACCCGTACTGTGGCTTCCCGAGCCCTGGCATGTCAATTTATTGCTGTGTAGCCACAAGTGTCTCCACAGAAAACAGAATAGACCACAGCGGCCCGAACGCTGACTGTGGGCACAGGCTGCTGTGGTCCCTGTGGAGAGCAGTCGTGGCCCCGCAGGGGAGTACATGCTGCGTCCAGGACGCATCATGTACAGACCGTGGCAACATACCCTTATAGTGTATTGTGTATGTGTAAAACATTTGTATCTCTAGGGCACAACACTAAATCTATACGGGTGAGTGTCCACCATCAGGCGTCCTCACGGTCTGGATGCAGCGTATTTTCTCTGGTGGAGACACTAGTCTCTGGGGCTGGAGATCGCGCTGTCCGTGCGCACCATCAGAGTGACTGTCAGCGGATATTCCCTGTATTCTCCCGCTCAGAGCACTAGCATCGCTGTTAGAATAAATTGAATTGCTGAGGATAGGAAAGCAGAGCCAGAGATCAGTTTATAGAGTGTCTAAAAGAGCCCAGGGGTCCGGAGATTTCTATAAATCCATCCACTGTATCTGTGCTGTACAACGCAGCATTTTGGACACTTTGCATCCAAGAGGCTGCTGACACTGATTGTGGGCACGGACCCTAATGCGGGCTTTACACGAGACGAGCTATCATGCAATGCATCGTAGGGGTCACGGTTTTCATGACGCACATCCGGCATCGTACATGACGTCGTCTCGTGTAACACCTCTGAGCGACACAGTATCGCTCACAAATCGTGAGTCGTGTACTCGTCGCTCAGTTTTAAAAAAATGTTTAATTAAAATGGCGCCGGTTGTTCATCGTACCCGGGGTAGCACACATCGCTCCGTGTGACACCCCGGGAACAATGAACACAGCTTACCTGCGTCCCGCGGCTCCCGCCGGCAATGCGGAAGGAAGGAGGTGGGCGGGATGTTTACATCCCGCTCATCTCCGCCCCTCTGCTTCTCTTGGCTGGCGGCTGTGTGACGTCGCTGTGACGCCGAACGTCCCTCCCCCTTCAGGAAGTGGATGTTCGCCGCCCACAGTGAGGTCACACAGCAGTTAAGTACGTGTGACGGGGTTTCACAACTTTGTGCGACACGGGCAGCGATTTGCCCGTGACGCACAAACGACGGGGGCGGGTACGATCGCTCGTGAAATCGAACGATCGGTCGACTCGTGTAAAGGCCACATAAGGGCTCATCCATATATGTGTTAGGGAATGTCATTTGTCTTTCCTTGTTTATGAAAAGAAGTTAAATTAACCCCTGCACTGTGACGTAGCTGTGTCACCACCTTATGGCCTGCTTCACGTGTCTATGTATCTGGTACGTGTTGTATCCGTTTTTTTCACGGTTACCACGCGCACCCATTATAATCTATGGTGCGGCTCGCATGTCTGTGTGTTTACACAGACTGTGTGTGACCCCTATGGAGACATCTGTTTTTTTCCCAGCAGCGCACATGACAAGGGCCAATAGAAGTCTATGGGGCCGTGAAAAGCACACAGATGGCATAAGTGTACAGTCCGTGTGCCATCTGTGTTCCGTACGAGTTTTGTAGGATAAGCTTTGTAATTGCTGTATATGTAGTTAGCTGGGTTATGGTACTATATCTATGTAGTAACCGTGGTTTTGCTCCTATATCAATATAGTAAGCTCAGTTATGGTACCATATTTAAGCAGTGAGCTTAGTTCTAGTACTAAGTCTATGCAGTAAGCTTGTTCTTAAGGCTTGGTGTCGTGTTGCTGTTTCTATGTAGTAGACTGAGTAAATACGATTTTGTTCCTGTATGGGTACAGCAAACTCGGTTCTGCTCCTGTATCTCTGTAGTAAGCTCAGTTCTGATCTCGTATCTCTGTAGTAAGCTCGGTTCTGCTCCCTTATCTCTGTAGTAAGCCCGCTTCTGCTCCCTTATCTCTGTAGTAAGCCCGCTTCTGCTCCCTTATCTCTGTAGTAAGCTCAGTTCTGCTCCCTTATCTCTGTAGTAAGCTCGGTTCTGCTCCCATATCTCTGTAGTAAGCTCAGTTCTGCTCCCATATCTCTGTAGTAAGCTCAGTTCTGCTCCCATATCTCTGTAGTAAGCTCAGTTCTGCTCCCATATCTCTGTAGTAAGCTCAGTTCTGCTCCCATATCTCTGTAGTAAGCCCGCTTCTGCTCCCATATCTCTGTAGTAAGCTCAGTTCTGCTCCCTTATCTCTGTAGTAAGTTCGGTTCTGCTCCCTTCTCTGTAGAAAGTTCGGTTCTGCTCCCTTATCTCTGTAGTAAGTTCAGTTCTGCTCCCTTATCTCTGTAGTAAGCTCAGTTCTGCTCCCTTATCTCTGTAGTAAGTTCGGTTCTGCTCCCTTATCTCTGTAGTAAGTTCAGTTCTGCTCCCTTATCTCTGTAGTAAGCTCAGTTCTGCTCCCTTATCTCTGTAGTAAGTTCGGTTCTGCTCCCTTATCTCTGTAGTAAGCTCAGTTCTGCTCCCATATCTCTGTAGTAAGCTTGGTTCTGCACCCTTATTTCTGTAGTAAGCTCGGTTCTGCTCCCTTATCTCTGTAGTAAGCTCGGTTCTGTTCCCATATCTCTGTAGTAAGCTCCTTGCAGTTCCAATATCTATGTAGTCATCTTGGTTCTGTTGCATTATCTATGAAAGCAGTAAGCGCGGTTCTGTTCCAATATATGTACCAGTATGTTCATAAAGTCTGTTATCACTGCTGTTTTAATGCAGAGGCCAAAGAGAAACAGACCAAAGGTGGGCCAACGCAACTTGAGGGCCACTGCCTTATTTTTTTTTTTTATCATAAAGGTTTTTATTGAGTTTTCAGAAAAATACAAACTTCTCATACAACAACATCAAGAACAGGAGCATTGAGTAGCAAGAGGTGGAATAGCCTCGAGCCATTATCAGAATATCAATCTGGGACATTAAATACACCTTACAACAACAACCTGAACATAGGAGCAGGGAGGGAGGGGGTAAAGAGAGGGGGTGGGGGAAGCAGCTCTACAAGACATTCTTAGACATAATCAATTTATTTATGGTGTAGGTGTCTGTATCTGGGGGAGGGCCGTTGCATAAAGGGAAGTGGCCCACGGGTGCCATTGTTTAAGTCTCACCGTTCTCTTCTCTAGGTTGGGGGTCAAGTTGGTTTCGTATAGCCAGTGTAGGTTGATCCTTTCAATTAGTTCTCTTTTTGTGGGGGGGCTCACCGACCTCCACTTGTATGCCACACAGTAGCTGCCAGCTATGAGAATGTGAGAAATGATGTTTTTTAAAAGATCCGGGATCCCATCTAAGCCAATGTGTAGCACCGCTAAGGTTGGATTTGGAGAAAGGCGGAGACTAGTAACCTCATGGATTAGATTGAACACCTCCTGCCAGAAGTTAGATAACTTAGGGCAAAACCACCACATATGACATAAGGTGCCCCTGTGGTTGCAGCCCCTCCAGCACAATGGTGACACATGTGGGGAAAAAGAAGCCAGTTTAGTAGGGGAGTTGTACCACCTCAGATGAACCTTTTTTAATTGCTCTATATGATTGAGACAAGAAGAGAACTTGTGGATCCATTTTGAGGCCGCAAACCATTCTTGCGACGGAAGCGGAGAAGCTAGATCTTTTTCCCATTTGAGCATATACGGCAATTGTTTGTCCGGTTGTGGGGAGTTTACCATGTTATGTATATATGAAAGGCCTTTGATTTTGCTATTTTGAAAGAATTTTTTAATTGAGGCGTGGTCAGCTGTCGTGGGAGCCGGGAGATGAGGAGCGGACTGAAGAAAGTGATATATTTGAAAAAACTGGAATAGACTGTGTCGGGGAAGGTTAAATTTATCACACATTTCTGAGTACGGGAGTAGGACGCCTTCTCTATAGAGATCTGCTAGGGTGATTGGACCTCCACGTGTCCAGGCGGCAAGATTCAAGTTCGGAATGAAGGCTTCTAGCGATCTAAGGGGAATGCTGGGACCTAAAGCACGTGACACTGGCTTGCTCCACAAGGACCAAGCTTTCTTTAGAGCTGCTGTGGTGGGTAGAAGATCACCGGGGGGCAAAGGAGTTAGGAGCAGGGAGTCTATGAATTGTTTAGGGGAGTGGACCTGTGCCCAGGTGTACTCAATCTGTAACCATCTTAAGTCTGAATCATTCCTCCACCAATCTCGAGCCGGTTCCAGGATAGCGGCTCTGTGGTATGTTAGAATATTAGGAATACCCATTCCTCCACCACTTAACGGGGCATGCATGCATCTCAGGGCTATTCTAGGTTTTTTCCCAGCCCATATAAATTTACTCATTAGCGAATGAATTTTGGTGAGATACCGTTGCGGAATTGTTAGGGGCAGGCACCGAAGTAAGTAGATAAGTTTTGGGAGGCAGATCATTTTCAAGGTCTGCATTCTCGCCACCCAAGAGAGCGGGAGAAGAGAAAGGCGAGTAAGTTCTCTATCCAGTGAGGTGTGCAGGGTCAGCAGATTTTTCCGGATCACGGAGTGTAGCGGGGCCAGTATAATACCCAGGAGAAAGAGTGGCTCTAGTTGAGGCGGGCAGGAAGAGCGGAAAAATTAAGGACTTGGTAATATTAAGCTTGTAATACGAGACTTGAGCGAAGGAGGACAGGATCTCCATTACGTGTTTTAGGGACACCTCTGCATTAGTGCAGGATAAAATCACATCATCCGCATATAGACTGATCACATGGTTTGTACTCCCCACTCGAATCCCCGAGATCCGAGGGCATTCACGGATAGTCTGCGCCAGAGGCTCTATAGCAGGGGTGGGGAACCTTTTTTCTGTCGGGGGCCATTTGGAAATTTCTACCAACCTTCGGGGGCCGCACAAAATTATCAATGTTTAAATGACCCTGCTATATTGGGTGAAGCAATTAATTAACTGGGGGCATGGGGCTGGGGGCACAGACACCACACGTGGGGCTGGGGCCACAGACACCACTGGAGGGGCTGGGGCCACAGACACCACTGGAGGGGCTGGGGCCACAGACACCACTGGAGGGGCTGGGGCCACAGACACCACTGGAGGGGCTGGGGGCACAGACACCACTGGAGGGGCTGGGGGCACAACCATCACTGGGAGGAGGCACAGACATCACTGGGGGGAGGCACAGACATCACTGGGGGGAGGCACAGACATCACTGGGGGGAGGCACAGACATCACTGGGGGGAGGCACAGACATCACTGGGGGGGAGGCACAGACATCACTGGGGGGGAGGCACAGACATCACTGGGGGGGAGGCACAGACATCACTGGGGGGGAGGCACAGACATCACTGGGGGGGAGGCACAGACATCACTGGGGGGGGGCTGCACACAGGACTGGGGGGGGCTGCACACAGGACTGGGGGGGCTGCACACAGGACTGGGGGGGCTGCACACAGGACTGGGGGGGCTGCACACAGGACTGGGGGGGGCTGCACACAGGACTGGGGGGGCTGCACACAGGACTGGGGGGGGCTGCACACAGGACTGGGGGGGCACACAGGACTGGAGGGTGCACACAGGACTGGGGGGGTGCACACAGGACTGGGGGGGTGCACACAGGACTGGGGGGGGTGCACACAGGACTGGGGGGGGTGCACACAGGACTGGGGGGTGCACACAGGACTGGGGGGTGCACACAGGACTGGGGGGATGCACATAGGACTGGGGGGGGTGCACACAGGACTGGGGGGGTGCACACAGGACTGGGGGGGTGCACACAGGACTGGTGGGGGGGTTCACACAGGACTGGGGGGGTGCACACAGGACTGGGGGGGTGCACACAGGACTGGGGGGTGCACACAGGACTGGGGGGTGCACACAGGACTGGGGGGTGGTGCACACAGGACTGGGTGATGGGCTGCACATAGGATTGTGTGGGGGTGCACACAGGACATTGGGGGGGCTGCACACAGGACTGGGGGAGGGGTGCACACAGGACATTGGGGGGCTGCGCACAGGACTGGGGGAGGGGTGCACACAGGACATTGGGGGGCTGCACACAGGACATTGGGGGGCTGCACACAGGACTGGGGGAGGGGTGCACACAGGACATTGGGGGGCACACTGCGCTGAAAGTTTCATGCAACTCTGGGGGAGAAGGTTTACAGAACTGGTGTGGGGAGGCACAAAGCATTGGGCAGGGCACATAGCAGCAGAGGTTCGGCGCTGGACTCACAGCAGCATTGCATTCACATCACCGGAGTGCAGGAGCCGGACACACTGCATCAGAAGGAGAAGGCAGGCACTGATCTCCGGAGGGCAGACACACAAGGCTGGAAGCTGAGGCTGCTGTAGACCCGCCCACAATTGGCACTGGCCGACGGGAGAACACATTGCAGCACAAACAGCAATGTGTGGATTTAAAGGGCCGGCGGCAGCAAGACCGCAGGGACAGACAGCACCAGCACTGCCTCCCCCGGGAATCTGCCGGGGGCCACATAAAAGGTCATGGCGGGCCGCATGCGGCCCGCGGGCCGGAGGTTCCCCACCCCTGCTCTATAGCAAGGGCATAGATGATAGGGGAGAGCGGACACCCCTGGCGTGTCCCATTGGATAATTCAAAACTCCGAGATATAAATCCGGATGCCAGAACTTTGGCGTTAGGGTTAGAGTATAGTGCCATTATGGCGGTAAGTATGGGGCCTTCAAATCCAAACTTGGCCAGAACAGAGTTCAGATATCCCCAGTGCACCCTGTCAAACGCCTTCTCTGCGTCCAAGGACAGGAATACACTGGGGATTTTCCTCCCCTCAGCCACCGCAATCAGGTCCAGCATACGTCTCGTCCCATCTTTCGCCTGCCTCCCCGCCACAAACCCCACTTGATCCGGGGAAATCGGTGATGGAAGGACTTTATGTATTCTAGCTGAGATTATTTTGGCGTATAATTTTAAGTCGCAGTTTAGGAGGGATATTGGCCTGAAGTTTCCTGGTGATGTAGGGGGTTTTCCTGGCTTTGGCAGGGTAGTTATAATGGCCTCTAGATTATTTGGTGAAATATCTGCTGTGGCTCGCCAAGAGGAGAAAAGTCTCAGGAGGAAAGGAGACAGGGTTTCAGTGAATTGCCTATAATAGGAGTTAGTGAGGCCGTCTGGGCCTGGAGCTGAATTTCTTTTGGCTGTGATCACCGCCTGGCGAACCTCTTCCAGGGAGAAAGGGGAATTTAGTTGCTCTAGATGTACTGTAGATAACCGAGGAAGATTAACCCCTTCACCCCCGGCCACTAAAACACCCTAATGACCGGGCCATTTTTTGCAATTTTGACCAGTGTCACTTTGACAGGTTAAAAGTCTGGAACGCTTCAACGGATCCTGGCGATTCTGACATTGTTTTTTCGTGACATATTGTACTTCATGTCAGTGGTAAATTTAGGCCAATATTTTTTGCGTTTATTTGTGAAAATTTAGGAAATTTGGCGAAAATTTTGAAAATTTCGCAATTTTCAAACTTTGAAAATTTATGCCCATAAATCTGAGAGATATGTTACACAAAATAGTTACTAAATAACATTTCCCACTTGTGTACTTTACATCAGCGCAATTTTCGAAACAAATTTTTTTTCCGTTAGGAAGTTAGAAGGGGTCAAAGGTCATCAGCAAATTCTCATTTTTCCAACAAAATTTACAAAATATTTTTTTTTAGGGACCACATTGCATTTGAGGTGACTTTGAGAGGCCTAGGTGACAGAAAATACCCAAAAGTGACCCCATTCTAAAAACTGCACCCCTCACACTGCTCAAAACCACATCCAATAAGTTTATTAACCCTTTAGGTGCTTCACAGGAACCTAAGCAATGTGGAAGGAAAAAATGAAAATTTTACTTTTTAACACAAAAATGTTACTTTAGCCATAAAATTTTCATTTTTACAAGGGAGAAAAGAGAAAGTGCACCCTACAATTTATTGTGCATGTTCTCCTGAGTACGCTGATACCCCATATGTGGTAAAAATCAATTGTTTGGGCGCACGGCAGAGCTCGAAAGGGAAGGAGCGCCATTTGAATTTTTGAACGCAAAATTAGCTGCACTCATTAGCGGACGCCATTTCGGGTTTGAAGACCCCCTGAGGTGCCTAACCAATGGAGCTCCCCCACAAGTGACCCCATTTTGGAAACTAGAGCCCTCAAATAATTTTTCTAGATGTTTGGTGAGCACTTTGAACACCTGGGGGCTTCACAGAAGTTTATAGCGTTGAGCCGTGAAAAGAAAAAAAAAAATTTTTTACCACAAAACGGTTGCTTCAACTAGGTAGCCTTTTTTTTCACAAGGGTAACAGGGAAAAAATGCACCATAAAATGTATTGTGCATTTTCTCCTGAGTACGCAGATACCTCATATGTGGTGGAAATCAAATGTTTGGACACACAGCAGAGCTCGGAAGGCAAGGAGCACCATTTGAATTTTTGAGTGCAAAATTAGCTGCACCTGTTAGCGGACGCCATGTCGGGTTTGAAGACCCCCTGAGGTGCCTAAACAATGGAGCTCCCCCACAAGTGACCCCATTTTGGAAACTAGAGCCCTCAAATAATTGTTCTAGATGTTTGGTGAGCACTTTGAACACCTGGGGGCTTCACAGAAGTTTATAGCGTTGAGCCGTGAAAAGAAAAATTATTTTTTTTACCACAAAACGGTTTTCTTCAACTAGGTAGCTTTTTTTTTCACAAGGGTAACAGGAAAAAATGCACCATAAAACGTATTGTGCATTTTCTCCTGAGTACGCAGATACCTCATATGTGGTGGAAAGGAATTGTTTGAGCACATGGCGGGGCTCAGAAGAGAAGGAGCGCCATTTGACTTTTCAAACGCACAGACGCAGTGCACTGATCGGCCGCTGCAGGACGCACGGTCGGATGCGATAAAAAAAAGCGTCGGGGATACGTAAAAAAAAAAGTCACGGCAAAAATTGACCATGGATGCAGATACGTTATGTGCATCCCTGATCAGCGCTTGGCGGGATGCACGGACGGATGCGATACAAAAAGTGTCGCAAATACGGAAAAAAGTCACGCCAAAAATTGAGCAGGGATGCCGATCCGTTATCTGCATCCCTGATCAGCGCTTGGCGGGACGCACGGACGGATGCGATACAAAAAGCGTCGGGGATACGGAAAAAAAAGTCACGCCAAAAATTGAGCAGGGATGCCGATCCGTTATCTGCATCCCTGATCAGCGCTTGGCGGGACGCACGGACAGATGAGGTGTAAAAATGGACAGGGCATACGGGAAAAAAAAAAAAAGTTATACTCACAGTACCCAGAGGACTAGCAGGAGGATCACTGACCAGAAGAGCTGCAGAGGAACAGATGGCAGAGAGATGGACAGCTTTACAGGAGCAGCAGGCAGATCAGCAGAATGCCCAGGAAGGACCCAGCGATGGACGCAGATGTGATCAGGCCGGTGAAGACAGGTAAGAGGACGTCGGGGGAGAGCAGAGGGGGAGAGGGGGGGTGAGAGCAGAAGGGGGGTTGAGAGCAGAGGGGGGGGAGAGCAGAGGGGGAGGGGGGAGAGCAGAGGGGGAGACCGGAGAGGGAGCTGCAGAAGCAGAATAGAGATAATGGGGGAGGCAGTCAGATCGCGGGGGGAGCAGATCGGGATGTCGGGGGGGTGGTTGGGGGGAGCAGATCGCGGGGGGGGGCACGGCAGGGGCTATCACGGCAGCGCGCAGGGGCACCACGGGAGCGCGCACGGGCTGCAAAGTGAGCACAGTACTCACGTGCAGCAGCAGCAGTGACCTCAGCTACGGCGGCGGCAGCAGCAGCGGTGGCGTGGTACCACAAGTACCAGCCACTGCACGCTGCAGACATGTTGGGGGAGGGCTCGCAGGCCAGCACAGGCCTGGGGAGGGCGGCCACCGGCAGATCAGACCGCCCCACTGCACACTGATTGGAGCGATTGCGCGTCATAGCACGATCCCTCCAATCAGTGCTGCAGGGGCTGGGGGCGGCATGTTTGAGGTCCACCTATGATATGCTGCAGCAGCTGCGGCATCTCATAGCTGGATCTCACAGGATCGCACTAATTCGGGCATTATTTTTGCCGAAATTAGTGCGATCGATGTGGTTGGCGGTTCAGATTTGAACAGCCAATCACATCGATCGTCGATAGGGGGTGGCGATGCCGCCTCCCCTGGGGTCAAGCAAAGGTCCCCTGCTGTAATAAACAGCAGGGGACATCATTTGAAAGCCGTTGCTATGGCCAAATGAAATCAAATGAAGTTTAGGCAGTAAAATTACGTCCCTGGTCGTTAAGTCACGTTAAAATAGGACGTAATTTTACTGCCCGCGGTCGTGAAGGGGTTAATATTGTTTAAGAAGGAATTAATTGCCGATTGGGTAGGCTTTGGGGCAGTGGGGTCATTTGTAAGGTTGTAGAGAGACTGATAAAAATCAGCGAATGCATTGGCTATTTCCGTTGGGTTGCGTATTGTGGCATTAGAACCCGTCACGAGGTATTCAATTTTGTTTTGCATTTCTCGTTTTTTAACCCTCCTGGCTAGTAAGGCACCCGCCCTGTCACCCATCATATAGTACCGCTGTTTGAGGGATCTTAAATTTTTCTCATAGTCTACCATCAGCAATTGGCGGAGCTGTGTTCTTAGTTTCCTGAGTTCGTCAGATGTTGACATGTTTGGGGCAGATTTATTGTGGGCTTCTAAAAGCGCTATGTGGGACAGTAGAGCTTTGGAAGTTGCCTGACGCCTCCTTTTCTCCCTAGTGGCAATTTTGATGAATGACCCCCTAATAAAGGCCTTGTGTGGAGACCATAGCGTTTCCTCTGTCACCTCCTTGTTGTCATTAAATTTAAAAAACTCTGCGAGGTCGGCCTGCAACTCCTCAGAGATTTGTCTACAGGCCAGGAGGGAGTCATTCATGCGCCACCGGGTAAAAACGGGCGTGCGGCTTTGCTCCTGGACTGTCAGGTATATGGGGGCATGGTCCGACCAAGCTATAAGTCCAATTTTTGAATCTGAGCAATCCAAAATAAGTGAGCTTTCAACCAGAAAGTAGTCCAATCTGCTGTATGAGGTGAACCGAGGTGAGAAGAATGTGTAGTCCCTCTCATTTGCATGTTGGTATCTCCATATATCATGGAGATGCCTTTCTGAAATTATTGTGCTCATTTCCTTCCTCTTTACAGCAGTATTGGAGCAATCCAGAGTGCTGGACATTAACATGTTAAAATCCCCGCAGATTATTTGCTTACCCTCTGTAACGGATGAAAGCTTGGAAAGAAACCTCCGCAGAAAGCTGATCTGACCAGAGTTGGGGGCGTAAAGGGTTGCAATAGTATACTTAGATCCATTTATGGAGCAATTAATAATGGCGTATCTACCTTCAGGGTCTAAATGTTGGGAATGTAGTGTGAACGCAACAGTATTTTTTACACAAATGAATACTCCAGCCTTTTTTTTTTCCCCACAAGCCAGCAGTATGAAAGGAAATTTAGCATTATTTAACCTGTGCGAGTCCCCCTGGAGGAGATGAGACTCTTGACCACAAATCACGTCACATTTGGATTTAACCACTTCCCGCCAAAACATGGATCTCTTGGCCGGCGAGTTCAGGCCCCTAACATTTATAGACATACAGTTCAGTACCATTGTACATGAAAAAAAGTCTCTTGTCTAGAGCTGCGGGGGGAGAAAGGAAGGTTAGGCAGGAAAGAGGTAACACTGACAACATTAACATCACTAACATTACTGATGTAGGGAGCATCAGTCCACATAGAAAAAAGCCCAAAAAGGGGGCCTGCGGTATGGTGGAAATGTACCGCCATGGGGGTTCAGGGTCCTGGTTGAACAGAACCAGCGGACCTTAAAAGTAGCAACTAAGTCTCAGCCGCGACTCAGACATATCACATAACTCACGCGACGGACCAATCTTCATTCACTTTATCCCTTTGGGATAATCCTGTGGCTCTTGGAGATCTGGCCGGGAGATTTGCCATGTTCCATGAGGATAGGAGCTTTGCCAACTGTTGTGGGGAATGGCAGACGTGGGTGTTTCCTGCACGGAAAAGCAGGATCTTTACAGGGAAACCCCATCTATAGGATATAGCTTCATCCCTGAGAATTTTGGTATAGGGGGCAAATTCCCTCCTTTTTTCCCAGGGTTCCTGCAGACAGATCCGGAAAAATGGACAGGTGCCGGAATTGCTCAGACAGAGGCGGCCTCCTTCTCAGGGCTTGCAGCAGGGCTTCTTTGGTCTTGTAAAAGTGCAGGCGAGCCAAAGTGTCCCGGGGGGCATCAGCACTGAGGGATTTAGGCTTAGGGACTCTGTGTATTCTGTCCACCAGGAAATCAGTTGCAGACAGGTCTGGGAGCAGCTCCTGCAGCAAGGAGCCTAGAAAGCTCTGCAGCCCCTTGTCTGGTATGGCCTCTGGAATTCCTCTGATTCTTATGTTGTTTCTGCGGGACCTGTCCTCTAAATCCAAGACCTTGGTATGGAGCTTTTGCACTTGTTCCTCCAGTGCTGCATTAGCATCAATGAGGCTATTGTGTGACTTTGTCAGCTCCTGCATTTTAGTTTCAATGTGTGCTGTGCGACTGCCTATGGCAGTGATATCTCCCCTCAGCTCAGCCACCATATCTTTCCAATCCTGCTGCAGTGATGAGCGGAGAGCACTGAGCAGTTTCTGCATGGTACCTTTGGTAAGCGGTATATCTGCAGCGTCTGTGTCCAAGTCTGGGCCTGCTGTGGATCCCCTCCTGGATGAGCGTGAGGAAGCTGTGGAGGAGGATGCTGCTGCCATTTTCCCTCGTCCCGTGCTGGAGAAGAAGTCTGTAACTTTCGCCGGGGACGGCTTCTTCTGGGACTTTCCCCTTGGCATGCCACGTTCCTGGGTACCTCCGCAGCACTTTCCCCCCGTGTGCAGAGAGATTGGTGCCACTGGTGAGCCGCAGTGAGCCGGTTAGGAGTCGAGGTGGCTGGAGCTCAGCAGCTAGGTGACCGGTGCCATTAGCAAGCAGGCCACGCCCCCATAAATAAAGTTTGATATAATAATTTGACATAAAATACCTGTCTGTCTATTTTTGGACTTTATTATATTAAAAATTTAAGAAGTGACCAATGGTCATATGTAGGTTGATATTTCACGAAAACCTAAGCATGATCATTGTACTGTGAAGAGATTTGTGGCCGATTCTGAGCACATACGTGTTCGTGCTGATAAAGGCAGAATGAGGAAGGTTTCTGCCAGGCAAGTTCATCGGAGAGCAGCTGCTAATAAGCCATTACAAACCAGCAAACAGATATTTGAAGCTGCTGATGCCTCTGAAATCCCTCGAACCTCAAGGTGTGGGATCCTTCAAAGACTTGCTGTGGTGCATTAACCTTCTATTTGGCCACCCCTAACCAGTGCTCACAAGCAGAAATGGTTGCCGTGGGCCCAGACATACATGAAGACTAATTTTCAAACAGTCTTGTTAACTCATGAGTGTTGAGCAACCCTGGATGGTCCAGATGGATGGAGTGGTGGATGGTTGGTGGATGGCCACCATGTCCCAACAAGGCTGCAACATCAGCAAGGAGGTGGAGGAGTCATGTTTTGGGTCAGAATCATGGGGGGATAGCTGGTAGGTCCTTTTAAGGTTCCTGAAGGTGTGAAAATGACCTCTGCAAACTATATAGCGTTTTTAACTGACAACTTTCTTCCATGGTACAAAAAGCAGAAACGTGCCTTCTGGAGCAAAATCATCTTCATGCATGACAATGTAGCATCTCATGCTGCAAAGAATACCTCTGTGTCATTGGCTGCTATGGGCATAAAAGGAGATAAACTCATGGTGTGGCCACCATCTTCCCCTGACCTCAACCCTATAGAGAACCTTTGGAGTATCATCAAGCAAAAGATCTATGAGGGTGGGAGGCAGTTCACATCAAAACAGCAGCTCAGGGAGGCTATTCTGACATCATGCAAAGAAATTTAAACAGAAACTCTCCAAAAACTCACAAATTCAATGGATGCGAGAATTGTGAAGGTGATATCAAAGAAAGTTTCCTATGTTAACATGTAACTTGGTGTAACGCCTGCCTGGATCCACAGACTCAGACGGGCTGTAATGTACAGGCTAAAGGGAAGCCACTCACCAAGCATGACCCCCAGAGCCCTGAAACCTTTTAACCCCTATACAGGGATTTGGAATTACACAGGGCCCTGGAGATCACTACCTGTGGAAGGCTGCAGTCTGAGAGAGTAGTCATCAGGCAGGGTCAAACCAGGAATTGCGGAACAGGGACAGAATCGGCAGGCAAAGGATGTAATCAGAAACAAGCAGAGGTCAAAACCGGTTCGGACAGCGAGGTACAAAAACAGCAGGCAGGAGGGTAATAAGGAAACAATCGGTAATCAGCACACGAAATCACAGGACGAACCAGGCGCCAGAATTCTCAGAACTATCTCTGGCAGAGGTCAGCAGACAGGAGGGGCATTAAAAAGGGTGTGGTGTCTTCCCATAGGCTGTAGCTGAATGATGGTACCTCAGCTGGGAGACACCCGCCACCTACAGTCAGCCAGTGCCACTGCAGATCCCCAGGAAACCCAGACCAGTGGATGTACGGAGCCTGCGCCCACCGGTACCGCTGGCATCTACTCCTCTCCCATCACCAGCACCATCCACGGCAGGAACACGGCGTCGCCTGGCGATTGGAGCAGAAGTCGATGGAGCGGACTCCGGCGGTGACGTAACACTTGGCCTGTTGGGATGTTTTGGAGTTAAATAGCTTTTTATTTTAGTGAATGTGACCTAATAATGCTGCAAATTCTACAAATGAGCATTTTCAGTTCTTTAAAACATATAAAAATGTTTAGACGCTCTACTGTGCCTAATAATTTGGAACAGTGCATTTTGAGGTTTTTTCAATTTTGAACTTTATCCTGTTATCATTGGGAGGTTTCTTCAATAAAATTTGATGTATACTCTAACGGGTGATGACTAATTTGACTGACTGTCCTTTGCACCAACCGTTTAGAAAAATCAGAGAAAAATATAAATTTGCATAATAATTTGGAACATGGTGTATAGCTAGTTGTCTACAACAAGACCTGAACACCGAAGACAGAAATCTTTTTACCCAGCGATGGTTTGCTAGGTCTTGATCAAAATAAGCACTCAATGCCGATACCTGGACCTTAAAAGTGCTGGGACAGACCTTTTTCAAGGGCGTTTTGTAGGAAGTCCAGGATGTGAGCCCCATTCAGATGAAATAGGTCAGGAACCTGAGGTTTGCACCAGGCGGTAAAGGTTTTCCATATCTTGAAATATATGAGGTTAGTGACTGGCTTACGGCTTTTTTGAAGAGTCTCAATTACTCTCTCTGACAGGCCAATGGCTATCAGAATTATGGCTTCAGAAACCATGATCTCCTGAGATCTTGGTGGAAGGGTGGATCTTGAGGGAGAAAGTCGTGGACTTGAGGCAATATGAAGGGCCCGTCCTGAGACAAGTTTATGAGGGCCCCAAACAAACTTCTCCTGAGCCATATTGGTGCAACCATTATGGTAGGGACTTTGTCTGTTATCTTTTGCAGAGTCCTTGCCAGTAGTTGTATTGGTGGAAAAGCATAGGCTAGTAGAAACCTCCAAGGGAGGGAGAAGGCATCCACTGCTAGAGCCTGATCGTTGGGATTCAGGGAAAAAAGTTCATCTACCTTTGCGTTCTACTTGTTCGCAAAGAGATCCACCTCTGGACGGCCCCACCTCAGGACTAAGATGTGGAATACGTCTGCCTTCAAAGACCATTCCCCAGGATGAATGTCCTTCCTGCTGAGATAATCCGCCTGGGTATTTGCGGAACCCTTCAGATGGACGGCCGACAGAGATAGAAGATGTCTTCCTGCCCAACAAAATATTTTTGCGGAAATCCTTTGAAGCCTCACGAGGTGTGTGCTTCCTTGATGATGAAGGTGTGCCACAGACGTCATATTGTCCAAGTAGACTATCACGTTTCCCCCGTGGATCATGGGGGATGCTGCTCTGACAGCTTGGTCCACAGCTTCTAGCTCTCGGTAATTTGTGTATCTGTGGTTGACCTCCTGGGACCAGAGACCTTGAAAGGGAACTTGAGAGACTATCGCTCCCCAGCCTCTCTGGCTGGCATCCGTTGTATTCATCATCAGTGATTCCCGATTCCAGCAGACTCCCCTTTGTAGATGAGTTGGAATCATTCACCACAGCAAAGATGTTTTTACCGGACCTGGCAAAGATATATTTTTGTTCAGGGACCTCTGAGAACCGTCCCAAGAAGCTAGGATGTGAGCTTGTAGTGAGCTTGAGCCCAGGACACTGCTGGGAGACATGACGTCATAGACCCTAAGGCTATGTGTCCACGGTAGAATGTACCTGCGGATTTTTCTGCATGAAAATCCGCGACTTTCGCGGCAAATCCGCACCTTATTTTTGCCGCGGATTTGCCGCGGATTACCGCGAATTTGCCGCGGATTTTGATGCGGATTTTTTTTTTCCCCATTCTATACCCAAAATCCGCACCAAAATCCGCAACAATAATTGACATGCTGCAGATTTTTCCGGATCAAAATCCGCGGCAAATCCGCCGCGGAAAAATCCGCAGCATGGACACAGCATTTCCAAAATGCCATTGAAATGGCTTGGAAGTGCCGCTGCTGCAGATTTTCGGAAAATCCGCGGTAAATCCGCGGCAAATCCGCGGCAAAATCCGCGGTAAATCCGCAGCGTGGGCACATAGCCTAACACTGACATTGCGAATCTTAGGGT
Source organism: Anomaloglossus baeobatrachus (assembly GCF_048569485.1). Lineage (NCBI taxonomy): Eukaryota > Metazoa > Chordata > Amphibia > Anura > Aromobatidae > Anomaloglossus > Anomaloglossus baeobatrachus. The sequence goes on from NC_134355.1 coordinate 678,459,394, forward strand.
TATCCATCGCTGATGATGCAGGGCAAAAACTTTGTTTTTCATCCTCACTTGTTTGTCTATGGGCAGAAACGACATTTGTTTGATGGTAACTCTGAGGAAGACCTTCCTTGTAGAGGGAAGTAGGTCCAATTTTTTGAGGAGTTATCACCAGTCCCAATCTCTGTAGGATTTTGAGGGTCATCGGTACCTGTTGTCGAGGTAAGGAATAATACAAATGTTCTGACTTTGTATGAACACCACCACCTCCCCCATTAGCTTGGTGGACACCCGAGGGGCTGACAAGAGACCAAACGGGAGGGCGTTGAATTGGTAGTGATGGAGAAACCCGTTGTGACGAACCGCGAAACGGAAGATTTTTTGTGAGTCTGACAGATTGGGATGTGATAATATGCATCCTTTAAATTGATAGTAGCCATGAAAAACCCGTGACTGATAAGAGGTATGGTGGATTTGACGGACTCCATTTTGAAACGTCTGTGGACGATATGACTATTTAATGGTTTTAGATTTATAATCAACCTGGGGGGCGCCGTTTTTTTTTTTATCAAGAACAGACTGGAATATTGACCGTGACCCACCTCTATCTCTGGTACTGAAGATATTACTCCTACATTTTGGAGATTTTGAATGCTTAGCATAAGGGTGTCTCATGATCCCTGAGGAGGGGGTGATCCTAAAGCCTGCTTTACACGTTGCAATTAGTTGTACAATCGCATTTGCGATGTGACACGGCCAGGTTGCATACGGGATCTTATGAGATTGCACGTAGGTTGTTCATTTGCTGTCACACGTGCGTTAGTAGTCTATGTTAAGTTGATCAATTTTGTGTGCGATCCTTTAGATCATGTGTTCTGTGACGTATGCATTGGGCACCTTTTTTTTTTTTATTTATTGACTTGACAAGCGTGTGTAATGTGTAGGGATGCGTTTTTATTATGTCATCTGCCATTCAGCTCTGCTACATGGCCGCTGACAGCAGACACAGACAGCCATGTAGCAGAGCTGAATGGCAGATGAAAGCAGACACAGAAAGAGCCGCACTGTCAGAATGAACTCAGGTGAACTTCCCCCGACTTCATTGTCATGCTGCGGCTCTGTCTGTGTCGCGTCCTGATTAGCGGTCACCAGTGAAGGACTCACCGGTGACCGCTAAACTCCTGAGTAACTGAATTGAGCAGCCCTCTCTCATATACTCACCGATCCCCGGCGCGGCGCTGCACGGCGTTCACACTGCTCCGGCGGCTTTTACTGTTTTGAAAAATCCGGCCGCTCATTAAACAATCTCGTATTCCCTGCTTTCCCCGCCCACCGGCGCCTATGATTGGTTACAGTGAGACACGCCCCCACGCTGAGTGACAGGTGTCTCACTGCACCCAATCACAGCAGCCGGTGGGCGTGTCTATACTATGTAGTGAAATAAATAATTAAATAATTTAAAAAAACGGCGTGCGGTCCCCCCCAATTTTAAAACCAGCCAGATACAGCCATACGGCTGAAGGCTGGTATTCTCAGGATGGGGAGCTCCACGTTATGGGGAGCCCCCCAGCCTAACAATATCAGTCAGCAGCCGCCCAGAATTGCCGCATACATTATATGCGGCAGTTCTGGTACTGTACCCGGCTCTTCCCGATATGCCCTGGTGCGTTGGCAAATCGGGGTAATAAGGAGTTATTGGCAGCCCATAGCTGCCAATAAGTCCTAGATTAAACATGTCAGGCATCTCCCCGAGATACCTTCCATGATTAATCTGTAAATTACAGTAAATAAACACACACCCGAAAAAATCCTTTATTAGAAATAAAAAACACAAACATATACCCTGGTTAACCACTTTAATCAGCCCCAAAAAGCCCTCCATGTCCGGCGGAATCCAGGATGGTCCAGCGTCGCATCCAGCGCTGCTGCATGGAGGTGACCGGAGCTGCAGAAGACACAACCGCTCCTGTCACCTCCACACAGCAACTGAAGACAGCTGCGCGATCAGCTGCTGCCACTGAGGTTACCCGCTGTCACTGGATCCAGCGGTGGCCGCGGGTAACCTCAGTGACAGCTCAGCTGATCGCGCTACTCACCGCCGCTCCTCTCAGCTCCACGCAGCAACTGAGGTGAGTAGCGCGATCAGCTGAGCTGTCACTGAGGTTACCCGCGGCCACCGCTGGATCCAGTGACAGCGGGTAACCTCAGTGACAGCTCAGCTGATCGCGCGGCTGTCTTCAGTTGCTGTGTGGAGGTGACAGGAGCGGCTGTGTCTTCTGCAGCTCCGGTCACCTCCATGCAGCAGCGCTGGATGCGACGCTGGACCATCCTGGAGTACGCCGGACATGGAGGGCTTTTTTGGGCTGATTAAAGTGGTTAACCAGGGTATATGTTTGTGTTTTTTATTTCTAATAAAGGATTTTTCGGGTGTGTGTGTTTATTTACTGTAATTTACAGATTAATCATGGAAGGTATCTCATAGACGCCTGACATGATTAATCTAGGATTTAGTGGCAGCTATGGGCTGCCAATAACTCCTTATTACCCCGATTTGCCAACGCACCAGGGCAAATCGGGAAGAGCCGGGTACAGTCCCAGAACTGCCGCATATAATGTATGCGGCAATTCTGGGCGGCTGTTGGCTGATATTGTTAGGCTGGGGGGCTCCCCATAACGTGGAGCTCCCCATCCTGAGAATACCAGCCTTCAGCCGTATGGCTTTATCTGGCTGGTTTTAAAATTGGGGGGGACCGCACGCCGGTTTTTTTAATTATTTAATTATTTATTTCACTGCACAGTATAGACACGCCCACCGGCTGCTGTGATTGGGTGCAGTGTGACACCTGTCACTCAGCGTGGGGGCGTGTCTCACTGTAACCAATCATAGGCGCCGGTGGGCGGGGAAAGCAGGGAATACGAGATTGTTTAATGGGCGGCCGGCTTTTTCAAAACAGTAAAAGCCGCCGGAGCAGTGTGAACGCCGTGCAGCGCCGGGGATCGGGGATCGGTGAGTATATGAGAGAGGGGGATAGACTGACATGGACAGAGAGAGAGGGACAGAGATAGTGACCGACTGACAGAGATTAGTGACTGACAGACATTGTGAGGCGCTTCAGAACGCAGCTTTTCAGCTGCGCTCTGAAGCGGACCTTTTTTAAGCTGTGGTGCAGAGCGCACACCTGCGCACATAGCATCAGACACCAAAATCGTATGAGGGATGTCACACGTTACAATTGACTAGGTTCGTGCAACAAAACGCTCAATTCTAGACAAAGATACGATGTGTTTGCGATCAACGGTTTTGCGTTCAATCCTGATCGCACTTAGATGTCACACGCAGATACCTCACAAACGATGCCGGATGTGCGTCCCTTACAACTTGACCCCAACGACGGATTGTGAGATATATTGAAGCGTGTGTAGCGGGCTTTAGACATTGTGGTAGGTATGTGGCAAATTCGAATTTTAGACCATCCCTGATGGTGTTTATGACCCACTGATTTGACGAAATCTCTTGCCACCGATGAAGAAAACTGGATAGACGAACCCCTCTTCTGATGGCGTCATTGCTTCTCTTGATGATGGCTCCGATCTTCGGACTTCTGGAACATAAAGATGTTCCTACCTTTGCCCCCTTTTTGATAACTCCACCGACCCATTTTATCTTTCCCTTGGTACTGGGTAGGCTGACTCTGGGGGAAGGACGAAAACATTTCTTCCTTTGCTTCTCCTCTGGCAAGCTTCTTTTTATCTGTTGCCATCTCCAGGATGTCATCCAGGGCAAGGCCAAAAACATATTCTCCCCGAAAAGGGATAGAGCATAGCTTAACTTTAGAAGCCGCTTTGCAGCTCCAAAGGTTAAGCCAAATGGCTCGTCTTGCAGAATTTGAAAGAACCCCACTTCTTGCTGCCACCTGGACTGACTCAGGTGATGAATCTGCAAGACATCCTGTCGCCATCTGTAGAGGTGGAAGGGAAGCCAAGAGATCTTCCTTTGGTGTGTCTTGGGCGAGATGCTCCTGAACAGTGATCTGGCTACACATGTAGAGGCCACCCCGGTCCTATGTAGTACCGCGGAGGTCTCCCAGGACTTCTTAAGAACGCTGTCAATCTTATGGTCCATGGGATCCTTAAAATGTGATGAATCCCCAAAAGGGAAGAGTCGTCCTTCTGGCCGCTCAGGCTACTTGTACATCCACTTTAGGCACCTCCCAGCAGCAGGCAGGATTGTCTTCTAGCAGGAACCAGTTCCTCAATTCCCGAGGAATGATAAGGCGCTTCTCTGGGGCTTCCCACTCCTGGATAATCATATCTCTGATGATCTCATGCACCGGGAATCCTACTTTCTTTTGGGTTCTTAAACCCCCAAACATTTCCTCCTGTACTGACATGGCAGATTTCTTTTCCTCAACCCCCATAGTATCCCGCACCGCTCCCAGTAGTTCATCCATATCATCCATGGAGAAGAAATATTTGTTCTCGACTTTATCCACTGAAGAGATACCTTCATTCTCCTCTATGACCTCATCTGGTAGTGATGATGGACCTTCTAAAGAGTCTGACTCTGACTCCTCCATGAGGCTGTTTCCTCTTTTTGGGTGCTGGGGCTGCAATGGGAAGAGCCTGGGAGAGGGATGCTAGGGAAGACTGAACCTCCTGCCGTACCAGGCTTCTTAACTCTTCAATGAGGGAGGGTTGTTCCTCTCTAACTACTTGGTCAGTACAGGGTTGGCATAGTCTCTTATTATGGCTCGAAGGAAGCTTCTTGCTACACAACACATTTATGGCTGGAGGTCTTCTCCTTCTTGGGTGCCACATTCTTGTTTCCCCCAACTTCCCCCAAGTTGCGAGAGAGAAAAAAACTTCAGCACTCAAAAGGAAACAGTGGAAAATGTGTTTCTTTTGAAAAAGATTTCTTTTATTAATGGCTCTTCATTTGAAAAAAGAAAAGAGAAAAAACAGTTGTTGACGTTTCGGCTAATACAATAGCCTTTCTCAGTAAACTGTCTATGTATACAGGGTAAAATAAAAAAATATATGCATGGAAAACCTCGTCACCAGTCTTCTTCACTTTTTCCTTGGATCAGGTGCTCACTAGATACCATCACTGCATGTATACCATTGACTGGGTTCAAGAGCAGACTCTTGGTATCTTTCTCATAACAGGAAATTTCCTGACCGCATATATATCACTACTGCATGATTATCATCGACTGAGTTCAAGAGTAGACTCTTGCTATCCTTCTCATAACAGACCACGGAATTGTCAAACTGGTGACGAGGTTTTCCATGCATATATTTTTTTGATTATACCCTGTATATATAGCTTATTGAAAAAGGCTACTGTATTAGCCGAAACGTCAACAACTGTTTTTTCTCTTTTTTCTTTTTTCATATGAAGAGCCATTAATAAAAGCAATCTTTTTCAAAAGAAACACATTTTCCACTGTTTACTTTTGAGTGCCGAAGTTCTTTCCTCTCTCTTGGTTAAATTTTGACATCTAACCACCAATTATCACGGTTGAGCCAGATTCTTTACTTTTCTATTCCCCCAAGTTGCAGTATACTCACTGAACTGGGGGCTGTGTTGGGCTCCACAGAAGCAGAGTGGGTAGAGCGATCTCTCTCCATCCTCAGTCCAGCCTAGAAAGTGCTCTGACTGGGATCTTTATGTGGTCCAGATGATATCCCAGCTTCCCACTGTGGGGGTGACTCCACCCCTACCATTGGTAAGGGGGACGCAGGCCATCTAACGGGGTGAGTGCCTGGTTTCCCGCCACGGTGCTGTGATCACGCATGCGTTCCACAGTGGAACGTATGAAATCTGAAAGTGACGCTGACAAGGAGCCCCTGATGATGTCACTTTCTGCTCTCCCCACAGCCACCGTCCTTGAGGTGCCGAGGAGCTAAAGGAGGCCCCTGGCGAGTCAGCCTGCCTCGCTTTAGCTCTGAGAGGCGCAGGAGGGACAGGCAGGTCCCAAATCCGAATGAGACAGAAGCAGCAATAGAGGAGGAAGCGGGTTGGCTCAGACCTCAGCTGCCCGATTGGTAAGGAATAGAGATGAGCGAACCGGTCCCGGTTCGGCTCGAGGTCGGTTCGCCGAACGGAGGTCCCGTTCGTGTTCGGCTCGTCGAACGTTCGACGAACCGAACTCGAACTGCATAGGAAACAATGGCAGGCAATCACAAACACATAAAAACACCTAGAAAACACCCTCAAAGGTGTCCAAAAGGTGACAAACAACTCACAACACAACACAAACACATGGGAAAGTGACAAGGACATATACTCATGCGAAAACAAAACAGCTGGACAAGGAAAAAGAGGAGGACACACAGATATATGAGTATATGCAAGGAAACATCGATTCCATTATTGTGCAACTTGAGCCCTGCTCATTTTAGGCTTCCAATCTTGATAAATTGCCTGAGCTCGCCACGTACGCCTTGGGGATCTTGTCGTGTCCTGCAGCCAGCGTTCTCTCGGAACCTGTCTTCAGTGCTGCTGGGGGTCTGCTGGCAGATAAGCACATGTGTCTGTCCACTGACAATGTGGACATGGCTCTCAGAGGACTTTTCTTCCCCTGGGTCAGCCAGGGGACGGGAAAGGCACGCGTATTTTTGAGAGTGCTTCATGCCAAGCATCTTTTTCTTTTTCAAAAGGGAAGGTCAACTGATGCCAGTCAAGTGGGGTGTGTGTGGCACAATTAGTGGCAACGAGGGAGACTGTGGTTGGAGTCCCCTCATGTGTTTCTAAAAGAACCAAGATGAACAAGTCATGGCTCTCAGAGGACTTTTCTTCCACTGGGTCAGCCAGGGGACGGGAAAGGCACACGTATTTTTGAGAGTGCTTCATGCAAAGCATCTTTTTCTTTTTCAAAAGGGGGGTCAACTGATGCCAGTCAAGTGGGGTGTGTGTGGCACAATTAGTGGCAACGAGGGAGACTGTGGTTGGAGTCCCCTCGCTGTGTTTCTAAAAGAACCAAGATGAACAAGTCATGGCTCTCAGAGGACTTTTCTTCCCCTGGGTCAGCCAGGGGACGGGAAAGGCACGCGTATTTTTGAGAGTGCTTCATGCAAAGCATCTTTTTCTTTTTCAAAAGGGGGGTCAACTGATGCCAGTCAAGTGGGGTGTGTGTGGCACAATTAGTGGCAACGAGGGAGACTGTGGTTGGAGTCCCCTCGCTGTGTTTCTAAAAGAACCAAGATGAACAAGTCATGGCTCTCAGAGGACTTTTCTTCCCCTGGGTCAGCCAGGGGACGGGAAAGGCACGCGTATTTTTGAGAGTGCTTCATGCCAAGCATCTTTTTCTTTTTCAAAAGGGAAGGTCAACTGATGCCAGTCAAGTGGGGTGTGTGTGGCCCAGTTAGTGGAAACGAGGGAGACTGTGTTTGGAGTCCCCTCGCTGTGTTTCTAAAAGAACCAAGATGAACAAGTCATGGCTCTCAGAGGACTTTTCTTCCCCTGGGTCAGCCAGGGGACGGGAAAGGCACGCGTATTTTTGAGAGTGCTTCATGCCAAGCATCTTTTTCTTTTTCAAAAGGGAAGGTCAACTGACGCCAGTCAAGTGGGGTGTGTGTGGCACAATTAGTGGCAACGAGGGAGACTGTGGTTGGAGTCCCCTCGCTGTGTTTCTAAAAGAACCAAGATGAACAAGTCATGGCTCTCAGAGGACTTTTCTTCCCCTGGGTCATCCAGGGGACGGGAAAGGCACGCGTATTTTTGAGAGTGCTTCATGCCAAGCATCTTTTTCTTTTTCAAAAGGGAAGGTCAACTGATGCCAGTCAAGTGGGGTGTGTGTGGCACAATTAGTGGCAACGAGGGAGACTGTGGTTGGAGTCCCCTCGCTGTGTTTCTAAAAGAACCAAGATGAACAAGTCATGGCTCTCAGAGGACTTTTCTTCCCCTGCGTCAGCCAGGGGACGGGAAAGGCACGCGTATTTTTGAGAGTGCTTCATGCCAAGCATCTTTTTCTTTTTCAAAAGGGAAGGTCAACTGATGCCAGTCAAGTGGGGTGTGTGTGGCACAATTAGTGGCAACGAGGGAGACTGTGGTTGGAGTCCCCTCGCTGTGTTTCTAAAAGAACCAAGATGAACAAGTCATGGCTCTCAGAGGACTTTTCTTCCCCTGGGTCAGCCAGGGGACGGGAAAGGCACGCGTATTTTTGAGAGTGCTTCATGCCAAGCATCTTTTTCTTTTTCAAAAGGGGGGTCAACTGATGCCAGTCAAGTGGGGTGTGTGTGGCACAATTAGTGGCAACGAGGGAGACTGTGGTTGGAGTCCCCTCGCTGTGTTTCTAAAAGAACCAAGATGAACAAGTCATGGCTCTCAGAGGACTTTTCTTCCCCTGGGTCAGCCAGGGGACGGGAAAGGCACGCGTATTTTTGAGAGTGCTTCATGCTAAGCATCTTTTTCTTTTTCAAAAGGGAAGGTCAACTGATGCCAGTCAAGTGGGGTGTGTGTGGCACAATTAGTGGCAACGAGGGAGACTGTGTTTGGAGTCCCCTCGCTGTGTTTCTAAAAGAACCAAGATGAACAAGTCATGGCTCTCAGAGGACTTTTCTTCCCCTGGGTCAGCCAGGGGACGGGAAAGGCACGCGTATTTTTGAGAGTGCTTCATGCCAAGCATCTTTTTCTTTTTCAAAAGGGGGGTCAACTGATGCCAGTCAAGTGGGGTGTGTGTGGCACAATTAGTGGCAACGAGGGAGACTGTGGTTGGAGTCCCCTTACTGTGTTATACATGCTTTTAGAAGGGCATGACATGGCTTAGAGGTTGACTTTCAGCATCTGTAAACTGTTGGCTACCAAAATGCTGCCTTTCCAACCTTTTTAACCGAGGATTTTCGAGACCTTATGCCCATCGCAGTGCCCCAAGAGCCGATGCCCAGGCGCCACTCCTTCTCCAACAAAGGCGTGCACGCGCTACACCAGCATGTCGCACTAAACATCACTGATTCCTTGAGAAACTCTGTGTGACAGGGTGCATTTCACCACAGATAATTGGCCCAGTAAGCATGGACAGGGGCGTTACATGTCGCTGACTGGGCAATGGGTTACTGTGGGGAGAGATGGAGAAGGGTCTGCTGTACAAGTCTTGCCGTCCCCACGAGTTGTGTCAATCCTTCTTCTGTATGTAGAAGTTAATACACTGCTTCTGCCTCTTCAACCTCGTGTGGGTCCTCCACCTTGGCGCAAACCCTGTGTGGTCAGGCCACCCTTCCTTGTAACTGCGCACAAGGACTACCACACACCTCCTTACTATGCTGGCAGCAGAGCTCAATGCCATCAGGCGGTCAAAGGTTTACTTTGAAATGTATGGGAAATGTGAGTCACACCGCTGAGAAGTTGTGGACGGTTAGCTCTGGAGACCGAGTTTCATCAATGGTTGTCTCCACTCAACCAGCAGCCAGGGAAGGCCGGGTGCGACAATGATGCAAACATGGGTGCGGCCCTTCGCTGTGACAATGTGACACACGTGCCTTGTGTGGTTCACGTGTTGAACCTGGTTGTCCAGCAATTTTTAAAGCACTATCCTGGCCCACATGGCCTTCTGCAGAGAGCACGGTGTAACGCCTTCCTTGATCCACACACTCAGATGGGCTGTAAATGATAGGCTAGAGGGAAGCCACTCACCAAGCAGGACCCCTAGAACCCTGAAACCCTTTAACCCCTATACAGGGATTAGGAATTACACAGGGCCCAAGGTGATCAATACCTGTGGAAGGCTGCAGTTCCAGAGAATAGTAGTCAGGCAGGGTCAAAACATTAATTGAGGAACAGGAACAGAATGGGACGGCCAGGACTTAATCAGAAAACAAGCAGAGGTGAAATGCGGATCGGCCAACAAGGTACATAAACAGCAAGCAGGAAAAGTAGTCAGGTAACAAGCACACAAAATCATAAAACTGAACTGGGGGTAAAATTAACCAGAGGTTCATAGCTATGTCTGGCATTGGTCTGCAGACAGGATGGGCATAAAAAAGGGTGTTGTGTCTTCCCATTGGTTGTAGCTGAATGATGGTATTTCATCTGTGAGATACCCACCAGCTACATTCAGCCAGAGATTCTGCATCTGTCAAGGTAATGCAGCCCAGTGGGTGAGCATAACCTGCGTCCACCTGCGCCGCTGGCATCGACTCCTCTCCCATCATCAGCACTATGCATGAAAGGAACACGTTGTCACCTGGCGACCGGAGTACAAATTGACGGAGCGTGCTCCGTTGGTGACTTAACAGCCGTGTGCGGCAATGATGCAAACCTGGCTGCGGGCCATCGTCAGGGCAATGTGACACACGTGCCTTGTATGGCTCACGTGTTGAACCTAATTCTCCAGCAATTTTTAAAACACCACCCCGGCCTACATGGCCTTGTGCAGCGGGCACGCTCGCTATGTGTTCACTTCCATCGTGCGCACACAGCAGCTCAACAACTTTCATCGCTCCGGAAGTCTTAGTGTCTGGCAGTTAAACGCCGGAAATGCGATGTTCCGACACGCAGGAATTTGAATCTGCACATGTTGGAGCGTGTGTGGCAGCACCGCAGAGCCCTGCTGAAATACGGTAAGACATATAGCCTGGGATAACTTGATCCAGAGGTGGTGCAGATCCCGCTGCTGGAGTGGTGTCAGATCAAGGACCTATGCACCCTGCTACACAGTTTACAAATGTCGACGAAGATGTTTAGCACTGGCAATGTCATTCTCAGCGTGACAATTCTGGTCATCTACATGATGGAGCACACTGTAATTATTATTCGGAGTCAGGTGTTGGGACAAGAGGAAGGGGAGGAAGTACAGGAGGAGTCATATGCGGAAGGGATAACAAGATCTACGAGGTCCAGATGGTCAGCGGCACCTATGCGCCAGTCATGGTGAGGGAGAGGGATTAACAAGGGCGCATAGTATCAGCAAAAAGTGTTGAGGAAAGTGCAGGAGCCCATGAAGAAATGGAGGACGAACTGGCGATGGGCATGGAAGACTCAGCAGATGAGTGAGAGCTTGCTCACATTTCGGTTGTGCGAGGTTGTGGGGAGAGGGCAGAGGAAGGAGGCACGATTCTCACCTCTCTGCCACCAACACACCAAGGACTTGGTCCTCCTGGATGCACAAGACACATGAGCGCCTTCTTGCTGCACTACCTACATGACCCTCGGATTGTACGAATTCGAAGTAATCCTGAATACTGGGTTGCCACACTGTTAGATCCCCGGTACAAGACAAAATTTGGCGAAATAATTCCTGCCATAGAAATGGACGCACGTATACAGGAGTATCTGCAGAATGTGGTACGCAATCTTAGATCTGCTTTTCCACTAAACACCAGTGCTGCACAGAGTGAATCTCAATGCTTTGTCATGGATAGGAGGAAATGGTCTTTTACTTGTCCACATCGGAGGGACCGAGGGATGGCTGCTGTGCTGAGATGGCGTTGAGTACGGTGTCCCTGCAGAGTTGCACTTTTGGTCATATACAAAATGAGTTGAAAAAGGACAGATGCTGGTGGAAAGGGGAACAGGTGTGTTGGAAAGGGGAAAAAAGTTTTGGTCCGTGGATTTGGTGGTTAAGCAAAAGTAACATTTGATGAAGAAACACCATCTGTTACAGTGGGACTGGCAGATTTGGATAAGGTGGTATATACTATGTTACCGCTATATAACGAAAATTAATAAGAAAAGAAAGAGAAAGGTATATATCCCCATCAGCAGTCAGTGTCCACCGTGCTCCCAGATGGAAAAGGAGAGGTTGGCAACTGGAAGGTTTGGTGGAGGATACAGAGCTGTGTGGCTATGAAACTAATAGTAGCCTGAACCGAGTTAGACGCCACTCGGATCTTGAGACTGGGAGCCCTGTTAGCGTCACAGGGTCCACACGCCCAACCAGCACAGGAACTCCCTGTTAACCACACAGGGGCCATTGAGTACGCTGACCGTGTGCGTAGGGGCCACACCTGTGGACAGCAGGCGCATCAGCAGCAGCAGGCCTGTTAATGCCACTGGGCTGCACAAGCAGGACTGGTAGGACAGGAGCTGTTCTTAACCGTTCTGCGTTACCAACTGTGGTGGTGGCCTGCATCGACACCCTATCCCTGCCTACCTCTGGCCTAAAGCCGCAATGGGTTCAACACATGGAGGTGTGCTCTTTCGGAGCATAATAGAAGAATGCGCACCTCCTTGTTGGCTCCAGCCCCTTTTATAACCTGGGTCCGCCCCAAACCAGGGTGAACCACAATGAACCTCCTGGAGACAAAAGTAGAGTGACACGTCATGAGTGGCATAACTAGCGTCCTATTTGGAACCGCAACTTCAATGATGACTTCATGGCTGCCATGACCCAAACACCTCACCAGTCATCGTCTGACCATCAATAATGCGGTGACAAGTCATAGGGGTGGGCCTCTGCAAGCCATTTGGGAGGACACCTGATGCCCTGTGGTCTATATGGGACCCCCACATCAGGGGCAGGGCCAAAGAGTTCATTACCGGACCTAGTCTCTGATGCAGTAAGTGCCTGAGCATGCTCAGTAGCATGAAATACAGTCTCTGAAAAAAGACTATCAGCTTTAGCATGGTGTCTAGGCACAAAACAGGACTTAGACCCGGCACGGAATGCAAGTACCTGTGCAAAGAGGCTTTTGACACTTAGTGTGGGAGCATGCGCTGTATCCCGAAATGAAGACTTAGCCTCAGGAATGGCACAGTCAGGCTGAGCATACTCACTAGGCGAAACACTGTAATTAGGCTGCAGCTGGGGTAAATCGGCACACGCATGCGCACTAGCTGCCTCTCCACACTTAGACGTGGAGGAGAAATTGCTCTTCGGGTATGAACTTGGAGATGCTGTCTATGAACAGAAGGAAAAGCTAAAGGAAGCCTCACTTTCTATCCCTCCGAATTATCAAATGCAGCAATGAATTCCCTGAGTTTGCTATAACATTAGCGTAGCAAAATGTGCATGAGGGTGTCATGTAGAGGTGCTAGAAATAGCTTGGCACCAGTGGGGCACTAATGGAATACAACAGCCAGTTCTATGATGCCACTAAATGGCAGTATTTTTTGCTATCATTATAGCTTATTAAAAACAGAGCAGGAGGGTGTCATGCACAGGTGCTGCACATAGATTTGCACTAGTGTAACTAGACAAAAGTCGAATAGCCACGTTTAGGATGCCACTAGGTACAGTGACTGTTTGCTAGTATAATGGCTTAGTTAAAAAGAGTTTGAGTGTGCAATGCAGGCAGACGTACTGCAAATATCTTTGCAATAGTGTGACTACACAAAAGTCCAATAGCCACGTTTAGGATGCCACTAGGTACACTGACTGTTTGCTAGTATAATGGCTTAGTTAAAAAAAAGTTTGAGTGTGCAATGCAGGCAGACGTGCTGCAAATATCTTTGCACTAGTGGGACTATACAGAAGTCCAATAGCCACGTTTAGGATGACACTAAGTTCACTCAGTGTTTGCTAGTATAATGGCTTAGTAACAATGAGTTTGAGTGTGCAATGCAGGCAGAGGTGCTGCAAATATCTTTCCACTAGTTTGACTACACAAAAGTACAATAGCCACGTTTAGGATGCCACTAGGTACACTGAGTGTTTGCTAGTATAATGGCTTAGTTATAATGAGTTGGAGTGTGCAATGCAGGCAGACGTGCTGCAAATATCTTTGCAATAGTGTGACTAGACAAAAGTCCAATAGCCACGTTTAGGATGCCACTAGGTACACTGACTGTTTGCTAGTATAATGGCTTAGTTATAATGAGTTTGAGTGTGCAATGCAGGCAGACGTGCTGCAAATGTCTTTCCACTAGTGTGACTAGACAAAAGTCCAATAGCCACGTTTAGGATGCCACTAGGTACACTGAGTGTTTGCTAGTATATTGGCTTAGTTATAATGAGTTGGAGTGTGCAGAGGACAGGAGGGTACAGTGCCAGGGTTGTGGGGCTCTGGGTAGAGGAAAGGAAGCCTGCCTTTCTATTCCCTCCTAATGGGGAAATGCAGCGACGAAATCCCTGACCTTGGCTACACAGACGCTGTCTCTGTTTTCAGGACCTGTCACTTATGGCTCTGACCCTGCCGGTTTGAGCCCTTAAAAGGACTGATAGAAAGTGCTCTCCCTAAGCTGTCCAGCGCTGTGTATGGAGCGCATACAGCAGTATCGGCGATAGGACAAAGGATGGAGCTGCGCCAGTGATGTCTGACACCAAGGACGCAGAAGAGATAATGGCGTCCTGGAGGAAAATGTCCGGTTTTATAATGCAGGGACATGTGACATGGACATCCTATCACACATGCTGTTGCTTCTCTGGCTAAAAGTCCACTTAGCTGTATGTGTGTCTGGGATTGGCTGACATGCTGGCCCGCCCCACAAGACGCGCGCGCTTAGGGAAGGAAGACAAGGAAAAAAAAAAAAAAAATGGCGATCGCCATTATACAAACAGGAGTGATCTGAAGGCGCTGTTCACGCACACTATACACTGAAATGTCATAATAGTGTGAGTCACAGAGTGACTTACACTATTACAGCGGAAAGCCAGCTAGGAATTAGCTGTTTTTTTGCTGCTAGAACCGTTCTCAAACGTTTCTAGAACTATCGAGCTTTTGCAAAAAGCTCGAGTTCTAGTTCGATCTAGAACAGGCCCCAAAATCACTCGAGCCTAGAACTGGAGAACCTCGAACCGCGAACCGCGCTCAACTCTAGTAAGGAAGTATGTATACGACGTTCTCATCACCAGCCACAGAAGCACCGCAGGTCACTTCTTCGTGCCCCATAGGGACAGGAAACAACACTGGAGATGGGAGGTAGGAAGGGGTTATTTAACCTCTTTGTGTTTCCTGTCCTTATTAGGGTAGAGAGGTAAACTCCTGTGTGCTGTCGTGGAAGGTGACTAGAGAAAAATAAAATGTTTAATATTTTGCACACTTAAGAACTAGGGGGAGCAGCTGCTGAAATCCTACTGTAGACCTACTGTACTGTATAACTAGCTCACATTACAACTGCAGTATACGTGGGTGGAATCTGTTCATGTGTGTGATGTCACCTCCGCCTTCTGTTCTGGGTGTTTCCAAAAGGATAACAGAGAATGAAGTTAAGGATCACAGTGCGGAGCCATTTTGTTGGTGAGCGCAAAGTGATCCTAATATCTAGTGTCAGCAAGGGCAGCTGCATAGTGCTCCTTACATAGCGCTCTGTACAACCCATACGAGCAATACTCTGCTGCATGCTCGCCTTCAATGATCTGCTGCATGCATGCCAGCTGTCAAATTTCTGCCGCACGCACGCCCCCAATGCTCTGTCGCATGTACGCCCCCCAATGCTTTGCTGCACGCACGCCCCAATGTTCTGCAGCATACACACCTCCCAATGCTCTGCTGTATGCACGTCCCTCAATGACTGTCAATCTTACTCGGTTTGGGGCTCCATGCAAGATCTCGCCTCGTGGGGGTAAGTATAATTCTGAGAAAGGTCAAGAATCAGCCCAGAATTACACGGGAGGACCTGGTCAATGACCTGAAGAGAACTGGGACCAAATTCTCAAATATTACTGTAACACACTATGCCGTCATGGATTAAAATTCTGCAGTGCACACAGGGTCCCTCTGGTCATGCCAGCACATCCAGGCTCATTTGAATCTTGCCAGTGACCATCTGGATGATCCAGAGAGGCATGGGAGAAGGTCATGTGGTCAAGGGAG
The DNA here is from genome assembly GCF_048569485.1 of Anomaloglossus baeobatrachus. Taxonomy (NCBI): domain Eukaryota; kingdom Metazoa; phylum Chordata; class Amphibia; order Anura; family Aromobatidae; genus Anomaloglossus; species Anomaloglossus baeobatrachus. The sequence goes on from NC_134355.1 coordinate 678,475,063, forward strand.
ACCAAAATAGAATTAGTATTAGAGCATTGAAGATGGGTTGTGACTGAGTCTAAAGGCCACTTTACATGCTGCGATATTGTGACCTATATCGCTAGTGTGCACACCCGCCCCATCGTTCGTGCGTCACGGGACAATCGCTGCCCGTGGCGCACAAAATCGCGTGCACCCATCAAATTACTTACCTGTCTAGCGACGTCGCTGTGACCAGCGAACCGTCTCCTTTCTAAGGGGGCGGTTCGTTTGGCGTCATAGCGACGTCACTAAGCAGCCGCCCAATAGAAGCAGAGGGGCGGAGATGAGCGGGACATAAACATCCCGCCCACCTCCTTCCTTCCTCATTGCAGCCGGCGGCAGGTAAGGTGAGGTTCCTCCTTCCTGCAGTGTCACACATAGCGATGTGTGCTGCCGCAGGAACGACGAACTACATCGTTGCAGTAGCAGCAACGATATTCGAGATTAGGGTGGCATGTCACCGATGAGCGATTTTGAACGTTTTTGCGACGATTCAAAATCGCTCATAGGTGTCACACGCAACGACATCGCTAATGCAGCCGGATGTGCGTCACGAATTCCGTGACCCCAACGAGATCGCTTTAGCGATGTCGTAGCGTGTAAAGTGGCCTTAACAGCATGACGATGACCCGAAACACACAGACAGGGCAACTAAGGACCTGAGCCTAATAGAAAATCTTTGGACGGAACTGAAACTCAATGCAGCCCAGTGACAGCCCAGAAACCTGAAACATCTGGAGAAGATCTGTATGGAGGAGTGAACCAAAATCCCTGCTGCAGTGTGTGCAAACTGGGTCAAGAACTGTAGGAAACGTCTGACCTCTTTAACTGCAAACAAAGGTTTCTGTACCAAATGCTAAGTTCTGTATTTCCATTGTATCAAATACTTATTTCACGCAATAAAATATAAATTCATTATTTAAAAATCATGCAATGTAATTTTCTGTATTGTTTTTTTATTGTGTCACAGTTGAAGTTACCTACAATAAAAATTACAGCCCTTTCCATTCTTTGCAGGTGGGAAAATTTGCAAAATTGTCCACGTATCAAATTCGAATATTAGTACATATATCCAGATTTTCATTATAAATATATTATTTTTGAAATGTAAGTGTTTTATTGGTTTTCATGAAAAAAGACAACATAACGGGTCAGGTCATACAGTTACATGTTGCATAACAACTATGAGTATTGGGACCGTGAGGTCCAACAAGCAAAGGAAAGAAGGGGAGAGAGGGGGCTGGAGGGCATTGCACGTAGACGATATTGTGACAATTATCCAATACGCCACATAAAAGAACTCCTGGCGCACAGACTCCCCCTTCCACCCCTCTCTTACCCTCCTAAAGGAAACTTACCATGAAAGAAAACTCCTAATAAGAAAGGTCAGAGAGTGGAAGGAGAAAGGAAGGAAGACAGAAAGGGAGAAAAAGTATCGAAAGAGGGTGCCATGGGGCCTTCACCTGCCCGCCATGTTTATGTAAGGAGGTAAAAAGTTCCGATCAAAAAGGGGATTTGAGTCATGTCATGGGTTTGAGCCAGACCCTGCCAAATAAGACTCCCAGTGAGACCATTTTGTGATCACAGACTCTGCATCCCCCCGCGACTGGACCAGAACCCTCTCCATCCGATATATTGCATTCACCTCGTCAATCCACTCTTCCAAGGTTGGAGAGTCTGCCTTCTTCCAGTGACGGGGTATAGCCGTCTTGGCCGCCTGTAGGAGGTGTCGCAGAACAGATTTTTTGTACGCAGCCTGCGGCATAGGGAACATGTAGAGCAGAACCGCCTCAGGGCGTCTAGGCACGATCACTCCTGAAACCTCTCTGATCGCCTCTAGCACCCCCTCCCAAAAGGACTGCAAGGCTAAACTCGACCACCATATATGCGTCATGGTACCCCCTTGGCTTCCGCACCTCCAACAGTTATCTGGGGTCTCTAGCCACCACCGATGTAGGAGGGAAGGGACCCGATACCATCGTGATACGACTTTATAACTGGTCTCCTGGGACTTAGTAGCAGTCACCGACTTGTGTGACAAATGGAAGCATCACCCCCATTGTTCTCTAGAGAATGTTTGGTTGAGTTCCCCCTCCCATGCTCCGCAAAAGGGGGGGGGATCGTCCAAGCCCCCGGAGACCAGCAATTTGTATATAACTGAAATGTTGTGATTCGGGGCAGTCTTTGTTGTACACATGGCCTCATAAGGGGATGGAGAGAGTGAAAGCTCGTGCGTCTGTGTAAGTGATGTAATAAAATGCTGGAGTTGGGCGTATTCGAAATTGTGGCGTAGTTTTTGGGGTTTCTCCCCCAAAATTACAGAGAGTGGTAGTGTCCGTCCCTGTGGGGCAATATGGATGAGCCGAAGAGGCGTCCGTTTAGTTCCTTCCAGGAAGCGGGTAACAGAGGCACCCGGAAGGAAATCCGGACTATCGGTCACCGGCATCAGCGGTCCATATGCACGAATCAAATCGCATTTCCTTCCAGGGGCATGTATGGTGCGCAGAGTCTGCTCGACACTGTACCCCACCACAAGTTTGCGACGGTTCAGCCGTGGCCACGTCCAAGGCAGAGTTGACGCCGACAGAGAGCATAGATCATGGGCCAAACGCACCCATAGTTTAGACCCCTCACCGTGCAGCAGGTCCAGGACACGGGCATGGGCCACTGCTAGGTGATACTTTCGGCAGTCCGTCAGTCCCAACCCTCCCGCGTCCTTTGGTCTGGTCAGAACACTACCTCGTATTCTAGGTCGGCCCTTGGCCCAGACAAACTGGATAAATAATTGTTGAATTTTGTACCAGTATGACGCAGGGATGTGGACGGGTACCGTCTGCAGGAGGTATAATAATCGGGGCAGAACTGTCATTTTGAGGGCGCCAACCCTACCAAACCAGGACACCACCCCCTGATGACAGGTGGCTAGGTCCCTCTCTAATTTGATAAGAAATTGTTGGAAGTTAAGTGGAAACAGTTTGGACAGGTCAGATGGAATGGTGATACCCAAATATCGGATACTATTGTTGTGTGGCCACTTAAAAGGGTGTTTGGATTGTAGGGAAGAAACTAGATTTGGAGGGAGGGAGATGTTCAAAGCCTCTGATTTGTCGAGGTTTATCCGGAAATTGGACCATCTTCCAAAGCTATCCAACTCTGACATCAGGGATGGGAGTGCCTCAAGCGGATTAGTGAGATAAACTAATAGGTCATCGGCGAAAGCCGAGCATTTATATTCATGGTTCGCTATCTTGATCCCGTGGATGTCTGGGTTGGCTCGCAGGGCCGCCATGAGATGCTCCATCACTAGGATGTATAGAAGAGGGGATAAGGGGCATCCCTGTCTCGTCCCGTTATGGATGGTGACAGGGTCCGACAGGGTGCCATTGATTTTTATACGCGCCGATGGGGTGTGGTACAGCGCAAGGATTTTAGCCGTTAGGTTTGGGCCCAGCTGCAGATGATTTAATGTTTGGGCGAGTGACTCCCATGAAATCCTGTCGAAGGCCTTCTCGGCATCTAAGGACAGGATCATCAATGGGATCCCTCAGTTGCGAGCAAATTGAATAATATCTAGAGTTTTAAGAGTGTTGTCTCTAGCCTCTCGTCCCGGGACAAACCCAACCTGGTCTAGGTGGATCAGATCCGGAAGGAGAGGATTCAGCCTATTGGCAATAAGTTTAGCATAGCACTTGACATCTACATTGAGCAGGGAAATCGGTCTGTAGCTACTTTGGGAATAACTGTAATGTGCGCCGCTGTAGAGTCCGTTGGAAAGAGGGTGGTGTCTGAAATTGAATTAAAAGACTCCAACATCAGAGGCGCAAGTAGGGTCGAAAAGGATTTATAGAATTTTGCCATTAGCCCGTCCGGACCTGGACTTTTATTGCCAGGAGCGCTCTGGATAACCTGCAATAGTTCTTCTATCGTGAACGGGGCCTCAAGATTTTCTATTATGGCGCTATTCAGTTTTTTAAAGGGGGAAGGGGGGGGCACCCGTTGAGGCGTTGGGGGACACCCTAGGAGGGGGTAGATTGTACAACCTAGAATAATATTTATGAAAGGCACTTGAAATTTTTGGGGTAGTATGCACCAGGCCACCCGATGAGTCCTGAATATGTGAAATCAGGTTTGTTGCCCTTTTGGCTCGTAACGCGTTGGCTAGCATTTTGCCTGGTTTGTCGCCGAACTCGTAAAATCTGCTCCTGCCCAATTGGATAATGTGTCTATATGAGGAGTCCAGTAATTTCCTAACCTCAACCTCGCTCTCAGAAGTGCTTGGAGTGTCGAGGCTGCCAGAGCACGTTTATGGAAGAGTTCAAGTGTTGTGACTTTTTGAAGAGCGTCTTTGATGGCTTGTGCCCTACTTTTTTTAATTCGAGAGCCGTGTTTAATGAGAGTCCCATGGAGGACACATTTCAGGGCCTCCCACTTAAACACAGGCGCAGTGCTGTCTGATGCGTGGTCCCCAACAAAATTTGTGATAGAGGTGCAGATATCTGAAGTGCAGCTCTCATCCAAAAGCAGGGACTCGTTAAGCCGCCAGGATCCTGCCGTCTTTGCCATGGATGGAACATGCATGGAGCAGAACACTAGAGCGTGATCAGACCATAGGATGTTTCCAATCCCCGTATGGGACAGCCAAGATAAAACATTATGCTGAACCAGAATATAATCCAAGCGGCTGTACGAGTCCTGCGAGTGTGAGTAGAAGCTGTAATCCCTGTCCGAGGGGTGCTGTATGCGCCACGCATCATACAGTTGGAGCTGTAATAAAGATTTTTTAACTCGTTTAATTAGTGCATAGGAGAGGCTTGATCGACCCTTGGAGTTATCCATAGCCGGATCGAGCGTAATGTTTAGGTCCCCACAGAGAACCACTGAACCCCTAACCAAAGGGAGGGCCGAACGTACTAATCCGGCGACAAAGCAGTCTTGGTTCTGATTGGGTGCGTACGCATTAATTATAGTAAAATCCTGTCCACTGAGAGATAATGATAAAACAATATAACGTGCCGCCTCATCTATTTTAACGTCCAATACTTGGTGAGGGAGTGATTTGTGTATGCCTATCGCCACCCCCTTTGAACGTGTCTCTGGATTGTTGGCAAAAAACCATGTGGTGTAGTATTTGTTTTTGATCTTTGGGGTGTGGTTAGTTTTAAAGTGCGTCTCCTGGAGGCAGATCAGGTGTACCTTACATTTGTGCAGGTGATAAAGGATCTGGGCCCGTTTCTCTGGGGTATTGAAACCCTTCACGTTGAAGGATGTAATGTTCAGGTCCGCCATTTAGAGGGGAATTCGGATGTTGCGATGGAAGGAGGGCAGGGCTGCAGTTTTGGTGGACAGTCCCCATGGCGAGGTCTAGTACAGAGAAAGAAGATTAGGAAAAAGAGAGAAAAGAGGAAGGGAGACGATTCAGAGGAACAAAACAAAAGCAGAGGGAAAGCCTCCGCACTTAACACTAAGCAAGTTAATACAATCAACGGGAGCATGCCCGCCGCACACCGGCGGGGCAGGGGCTTCCAACCTATTGGGGGGAGAAACTGGTCAGACATAACCAAAAGACAACTCCTTTCCAATTGAGCATGAATACAGAGAGACAAATAACATTAGCATGGTACGAAACCATCGGCATCTCATGTAATCAATATCATGTACTATAGATATCTTAGAGAGGTTCCTTCAGGCGGGGTCCAGACTACTGCGGCTCAGATGTGGGTGTCTCTTGCCCCGGAATCTCTCCTCTCTCCGAGGGGGTCCCGCAGACTGCCAATTCGTGGAGGGGCTCTCAGGAGGACCCGTGCGTAGCCCCATACCCCATGGACGGAGCAGCGTGTTAGGCCACTGGGGGAGAAGAATCGGCGGCAAGCCAAGGCCCGTAGTAAAAGAGAGCAAGTCCTCGGGTGTACGGAGGGTGAAGTATTTCGAGCCCTGGCGGACCGAAAGGGAGAAAGGAAATCCCCATCGGAACTGGATCTCTCTATCCTTTAAAACATCTAATAGAGGTTTGAGGGCCGCTCTTTGAGCTAGTGTATGGCGAGAAAGGTCCGGTAAGATTCTAATAGGGGTCCCATTATAGGAGAGGTCAGCTTTTTTCCTACTCGCCAGTAGGATCGCCTCCTTGAGAGCGTAGAAATGGACCCGGCAGATAACATCCCTTGGGTGGGGGTCCTCCGGATTGAAAGGGCGGAGTGCTCTATGGGCTCTGTCCAGCTCTATTCTGACCCCTGGCGGGCGCCCGAGCAACCTGTTGAAAATTGTGGTGAGCACCGATGGTACATCCACGGAAGCAATAGATTCTGGCAATCCTCTGACACGGAGATTGTTTCTCCTATTGTGGTTCTCTAGATCGTCCATATTTTGCTGCAGGGAGAACAATTGTTTGGCGTGTTCTGTCACTGTAGCTTGTAAGGCATGGATAGAGGTAGAGTTATTTTCTTGTATCGTGGAAACCGTATCCACTCTATCTGTTAGAGATGAGAGTTCCGCTCTGAATTGAGCAAATTCCAGTTTGCATTCCGCAACAACTTGGTTCGCTAGAGCCGCGATGTCACTTTTGGTAGGTATCGCCTGCATGAATGCTCGGAGGTCCGCCAGGGAGGCCGGCCTATCCTCACCCCCTGCAGTCGGAGAAAAGGCCACATGGGAGGTATGGAAGCTTGACTGTGGCCTGTATATTTGTGGTCTCCCCTCTCTCGGAGTTGCGATCATGATTGGGGTGTGAGGTACCATTTGAGTGTCAGGGCCCGCTAGAAGCAAGGTGGGATGCCTCTCAGGTGTGACCGGGTGCTTGGCGGGGGGGCTGTCTGCCCATGATGAGCCAGTGGACGATCTGGTTGGGGGGCTTGATGCTGCCTCCTCCCTCTGTAACCTTTCTTGCATGACAGCCTCATCTTTCTGGGGGGGGGGACTCCCCATCCTCCTCTCCCATATGTGGGGGGCAGGTGTCCCCAGCTCTCTGTGAGACCCCGGGCTCTGTGCTTCCACACCCATTGGGATCGTAAGCTGGGGTGGAGGGAGGGCCTGGACAGACTCCAGCTACTCCCATCTGTGGCTCCGGATTTTCTGCCAGGATCAGGGGCGACTGGTGTCCCAGGCATAGTCCTCCCCCTCCCTCTTGTGCGGCCTGATCACCGCTTGTCAGCTGCTTCAGCTGCAGGGTCTGGGGCCTGCTTACCCGGTCCGTCTCGGCTGGGGATCTGCTGCGGCGGCCATCTTGGAATGGCGCCGCTGCCGCGCCAGGCCTCTCCGCCTCCGGTATGGGGGTCCCAATCGTTCCGATTACGGACCCATTCCTCCGGGTCTGAGCTGGGGTGCTTCCCGCTTCCTCCGGTGCCCGGGTCCCGCTCGCCGTGGCGGCGGATTCAGCTTGACAATCTGGTCCCCGGGCAGGACGCATGGAGGCCTCAGATTTTTCACTCCCCGCACTGGTGAGGTAAGCCTCCATAGTGTGCTGTGGGGACGTCGGGCGGGCAGCAGAACGGGACCGGGCTTTCTTGGCAGCGGTACGCACCATTTTGGCGTGGGGATGTCGGTGGATCGTGGGATTCTGCAGCGGAGCTCAGGAGCTGCACGTCTCTACACGGCCATGTCTAGCCACGCCCCCATAAATATATTATATGCTAACTCCACTACTTGATAATGTATAAAGAGAAAACACAGGAGCAATTGCGCATTTCAAAATTAAGAAAATTACTTTTATTACAAAATAATAACAACATAAAAAAAGACATACATGAACACATAACATTGAAGTGTGACAGTGTATAAAACACACATAGATGGGGAGGATTGAAACTGGCTGAGTTTCCGATGCTATAATGTTATTTGCTTATTGCAAGTAAAAAGTGAAGGAACCCACATTGGTTATATCCCTCTGCTATTACATAGCAACGGAGTGCAGAACTGTGGAGCATGAGCTACATGGATGCAAATGCGTATATACGAAAAACACCCAGTATACGGTTTCATATCGTGGCCATTAAAGGGTTAAGTTCATGAGGTGCGCCCCTGCATCCAAACGACCATGCCCACAGACAGCATTACACCATAGAATATACAATTAAAGTGCTTAGTGCATACAGCATGTAAACTGATGCTATGTGATCCAGAGAATAAATAAATATTAGTGATGAGCGAGTATGCTTGTTACTACTCGGTACTCGCACGAATATCACTGTACTCGGGCTACTCGGCGGGGACCGAGTAATCTCGCGATACTCGTGCTGTACTCGTGGTCTTCATCCCTGCATGTTGGCGCTCTTTTGAGAGCCAGCCCTCATGCAGGGATTGGCTGGCAGACCACTGCAATGCCACAGCCCTGTTAGTTGTGGAATTGTAGTGATTGGCCGGCCTGCACAGCGTGACCGAGCCTTTATACCGGCGGCGCGCTGTGCTCTGCTCACAGCCATCCAGACAGTCAGTGCAGGGAGAGTGTTGCTGCTTCAGGGAAAGGTTTGCGGCCCTTTATAGCTATTTCCGTAGCAGGGCTGCAAACAGTGTGACCAAAAGTCCTTCTCAGGACTATTATAGTTGTATACAGGCAGGCAGGGTTTAGCCAGGTCGGAGTACAGTAGCAGAGTCCTTCTCAGGACTATTGTTGCTGTATACAGGCAGGGTATAGCCAGGTCGGAATACAGGCTAGTGACCAGAAGAGTCCTTGTCAGGACTATTGTAGCAGTATACAGGCAGGCAGGCAGGCAGGGTATATAGCCATTCCTAGTGGTGACCGTATACCAGCCTTCATCATATCTGGGGCTGGTGTACACAGTCTAAAACAGTCCAGATAGTGTCAGACTTCTCAGTAATTGTCGCTCCTAAAAACCTGTTAGGTTCTTAGTGCGTCCGTGCTTGCATTTAAAAACCGCACGTGTGTGCCTGTCGGTGGCAGCGTACAGGTGCACGATTTGCACAAACTATTATATAACGCACAAGTCTAGTGTATAATACACGTCAGTCAGCAGTGTCTGATAGTGTCAGACTTCTCATTAATTGTCGCTCCTAAAAACCTGTTAGGTTCTTAGTGCGTCCGTGCGTGCATTTAAAAACCGCACGTGTGTGCCTGTCGGTGGCAGCGTACAGGTGCACTTGTGTGCGTTTTGCACAAACTTGGATATAACGCACAAGTCTAGTGAATACACGTCAGCACAGCATTGCAAAATGCGCAAGGGCGTTGGCAACGAACAAGGAAGTGGACGTGATGGTGGTGCAGGCAGAGGCCGAGGTCGTGGGCAAGCTCTAATTTCGCCACAACAAAGGGCCACATCTAGTCGCTCGCACGTCCTGTCCCAAATTCTTGGGGACCGCAGCAGTACACCGCTCTTGAACCAAGACCAGTGTCAACAGGTTGTTAGTTGGATAGCGGATAATGCTTCCAGTCAGATTGGCACCACCACAAACACTCTGTCTTCCACACGGTCAAGTGTCAGTAGCCGTGATACTGCACCGCACATTTCAGAACCTGATCCTCCTTCCTACCACAAGGCTGAGTACACGTCCTCGGACATTACTGATCCCACACTTGGACACTCGGAAGAGCTGTTCACGTTTCCATTCACACATTCTGGCCTCTCGCCAGCTCATGTTGAAGTGGGTCATGAGGAGATCGTATGTACAGATGCCCAAATATTTGAGCAGCCACGTTCTCACGAAGTTGGCAACGTGTCTCAACAAGGGGTGGACGATGATGAGACACAATTGTCAGGAAGTCAGGAGGAGGAGCAGGGTGCGGAAGAGGAAGACGACGTGGTGGATGATCCAGTAACTGACCCAACCTGGCAGGGGGATATGCAGAGCGAGGACAGCAGTGCACAGGGGGAGGGAGGCGTAGCATCCCAACAGGCAGTAAGAAGCAGGGTGGTGGCTCCAGGCAGAAGTCAGGCAACCGTTCCCCAGAACAACAACACGACACAAGGTGCCTGTACAAATGTTAGGTCTTCCCGAGTCTGGCAGTTTTTTAAGTTGGCTCCAGATGATTCTAAAAAGGCCATTTGCAACACCTGCCATGCCAGCATCAGCAGGGGTACCAAAACTAGCAGCCTGACCACCACCAGCATGATCAGGCACATGTCAGCCAAGCACCCGACTTTGTGAGATGTACAACAGAGTCGAGGAGCAGTGCTTGCTGATGTCACTGCTACGTCTTCGCTTGTTGTGCATGCGAGCCAATCCCCTGTCCATGCTGCCTGCGAACAAGCCTCCTCCGGTCCTGCACCTGCAGTTGCCTACGCAGAAATAACACCATCATCAAGCACGTCCTTGTCCCAGCGCAGCGTTCAGTTATCCATTCAGCAAACCTTTGAACGCAGGCGCAAATACACTGCCAACGCCCCACATGCCACAGTTCTAAATGCTAACATTTCGCGACTGCTTGCACTGGAAATGTTGCCTTTTAGGCTGGTGGAGACAGAAGCATTCCGCGACCTGATGGCGGCAGCTGTCCCACGTTACTCGGTCCCCAGCCACCACTATTTCTCCCGGTGTGCCGTCCCCACGTTGCATAACCACGTGTCACAAAACATCACACGTGCCCTGAACAACGCTGTTTCACCCAAAGTCCACCTAACCACAGACACGTGGACAAGTGCTTGTGGGCAAGGCCGCTACATCTCGTTGACGGCACACTGGGTTAATATTGTGGAAGCTGGGACCCAGTCTGAGCGAGGGACGGAACACGTCCTTCCCACACCAAGGTTTGCAGGCCCTACCTCAGTCAGGGTTTCACCCACACTCTACAGCTCCGGAATGTCATGCTCTTCAGCCTCCTCCTCCTCCTGCGCATCCTCATCCACTTTACCCTCCACACCAGTCCCAAGCTGGAAGCACTGCAGCACTGCCTCGGCGAAGCAGCAACAGGCTGTGCTGAAGCTAATCTGCATAGGTGACAAACCCCACAATGCAGAAGAGGTGTGGACAGCTCTGAAACAGCAGGCAGATCACTGGCTCACACCTCTGAACCTAAAGCCAGGAAAGGTCGTGTGTGACAATGGCCGGAACCTGGTGGCGGCTTTGAGGCGAGGCCAGCTGACACATGTTCCATGCGTGGCCCATGTGCTCAACCTCGTGGTTCAGCGGTTTCTAAAGTCATACTCAGAGCTGTCTGATCTGCTGGTAAAAGTTCGCCGCCTGTCTGCACATTTTCGAAAGTCACCTACTGCTTCAGCCGGCCTTGCCGGCTTTCAGCGCCGTTTGCATCTTCCGGCTCACAGACTGGTGTGTGATGTCCCCACGCATTGGAATTCAACTCTGCACATGTTGGTCAGGATATGTGAGCAGAAGAGGGCAGTTGTTGAGTACCTGCATCACCTAAGCCGTCGGGAAATGGGTCAAACTCCACACATAACACCTGAGGAGTGGAGATGGATGTCCGACCTATGTACCATCCTACAAAACTTTGAGGACTCCACCAAGATGGTGAGTGGTGATGACGCCATTATTAGCGTCACCATACCGCTTCTCTGCCTTCTAAAACGGTCTCTGCTCAAAAACAAACATGATGCATTGCAGGCGGAGCGCGATGAGTTGGAGCAAGAAACAGTAGTGGGTGTGGGTGATAACACACAGCCCAGCCTCGTCTCATCACAACGAAAAGTGGAGGACTATGACGAGGAGGAGGATGAAGACATGGAGCAACTCTCCGGCCAAATTGAGGATATGACATGCACACCAGTCATATCCTCGGTTCAGCGTGGCTGGCCAGAGGACAGGGTAGATGAGGAGGAGGAGGACAGCATGTTCAGTCATCGTGTTGGTCAGGATACTGAAGTACTGGCTGTTAAGAGTCTGGCGCACATGGCTGACTTTATGGTAAGCTGCCTGTCTCGTGACCCTCGCGTTAAGAACATCTTGGCCGACAATCATTACTGGTTGGTAACACTGTTAGACCCACGCTACAAGGAGAACTTTATGTCTCTTATTCCCGAGGCGGAGAGGTCAGCCAAAATGCAGCAGTTCCGGAAGGCCATAGTCACGGAAGTAGGCAAAGCATTCCCCTCACAAAACGCTAGCGCAGGGGTGGGGAACCTTTTTACTGCCGGGGGCCATTTGGAATTTCCTACTAACCTTTGGGGGCCGCACAACATTATCAACCTGAAAAATAACCCTGCTATATTTGGTCAAACGATTAACTCACCCCTATTGTGGTGGCCGGAGCTGCTTCTCTTTGGTGCGATTGTAATGTTCGGTGATATTGATCATCTTGTTTCTCACAGCTGCTTTTCCAGGTTTGTCTCTGTCTGGAGATGCTGGGGGCATACACATCACAGGAGGGGCCAGGGCGCATAAATTACAGGAGACACTGGGAGTACACATCACAGGAGGGGCTGGGGCATATACATCCCAGGAGGGGCTGGGGCATATACATCCCAGGAGGGGCTGGGGCATATACATCACAGGAGGGGCTGGGGCATATACATCACAGGAGGGGCTGGGGCATATACATCACAGGAGGGGCTGGGGCATATACATCACAGGAGGGGCTGAGGCATATACATCACAGGAGGGGCTGAGGCATATACATCACAGAAGGGGCTGGGGCATATACATCACAGGAAGGGCTGGGGCATATACATCACAGGAGGGGCTGGGGCATATACATCACAGGAGGAGCTGGGGCATATACATCACAGGAGGGGCTGGGGCATATACATCAGTAGGGGGCATGGACAGCCCTAGCGGTGGCACAGACATGACTGGGGACACGCACAGCACTGGGTGGCAGCACGCACTGCACTGGGTGGCAGCACGCACTGCACTGGGTGGCAGCACGCACTGCACTGGGTGGCAGCACGCACTGCACTGGGTGGCAGCACGGACTGCACTGGGTGGCAGCATTAGGGAGACAGACAGGTCTGGGGGAACATAGACATCAATAGGAGAGCACGGACTGGGGAGCATAGAAAGCAGTGGGAGGGTACAGACAGCAGTAGCGAGTTAAGAGCACTGAGGGGTGGCACACAGCACTGGGGAGCATGGACAGCATAAGGGGGACACAGGCAGCACTCACCGTGGCATGGACAGCACTGGTGGCAGCATGGACAGCATTAGGTGGTGCGGACAGCACTGGTGGGGGGGCATAGACATCACCCAGGGGGTACAGACAGCACTAGGGGGGGCACGGACAGCAGTGAGGGGTTACACCGCGCTGAGGGGGTACACAGCACTGGGGTGTACACAGCATTAGGGGGTACACACAGCACTAGGGGGTACACACAGCACCTGGGGGTACACAGCACTGCGGGGTACACACTGTACTAGGAGGTACACAGCACGAGGGGGTACACACAGCACGAGGGGGTACACAGCACGAGGGGGTACACAGCACGAGGGGGTACACACAGCATTAAGGGGTACACAGCATTAGGGGGTACACACAGCATTAAGGGGTACACACAGCATTAGGGGGTACTCACTGTACTAGGGGGTACTCGCTGCACTAGGTGGTACACACTGCACTAGGGGGCACATAGCACGAAGGGGTACACACAGCACTGGGGTGTACACAGCACTAGGGGGTACACACAGCACTAGGGGGTACACACAGCACCTGGGGATACACAGCACTGGGGGGTACACACTGTACTAGGAGGTACACAGCATGAGGGGGTACACACAGCACGAGGGGGTACACACAGCACGAGGGGGTACACACAGCACGAGGGGGTACACAGCACGAGGGGGTACACAGCACGAGGGGGTACACAGCATGAGGGGGTACACAGCATGAGGGGGTACACACAGCATTAAGGGGTACACACAGCATTAAGGGGTACACACAGCATTAGGGGGTACACACAGCATTAGGGGGTACACACTGTACTAGGGGGTACACACTGTACTAGGGGGTACACACTGCACTAGGGGGTACATACAGCACAAGGGGGTACACACAGCATTGGGGGGTACATACAGCACGAGGGGGTACACAGCACGAGGGGGTACACACAGCATTGGGGGGTACATACAGCATTGGGGGGTACACACAGTACGAGGGTGTACACAGCACTGAGCGGGGGGGGGGGGGGGCAGCGATGGGTTGAGTACTCGCAGTGAGGGGGAGGGAGAGTCACACACACACAGCACAGTTTCGGGAGGCTGGTAAACCTGCTGCAGCTCTTCTGTGTGACTTTATCGCAGCTTGCTGCTTACCCGCCCACCAGAGCACACAGGCCGGGGATAAGCCTAGAATGTATGGGCTGCAGTCAGGTCCTGGAAGTCAGGATCTGGAGAGAGCCCGTACATTCTAGCATCTACCCACAGGGCATCAGGCTGTGGGATTTAAAGGGCCGGCAGCCGGGAAAAGCGCGGCTGCCACCAAAGCACAATGGTCCCCGGGAATGTGCCCGGGGGCCGCATAAAAAGTCGTCACGGGCCGTATACGGCCCGCGGGCCGGAGGTTCCCCACCCCTGCGCTAGCGGCATAGGTCAGGAATCAGTGGACAACCAAGGCGTACAGCCGAGAGAGGCACAAGTCCAATCCGCCAGAGGTAGGGGAACAGTCTTTAAGATGTGGGACAGTTTTCTCAGCCCCTCACGTACCACAGCCCCTGAGGTGCGGGGTAGTGCCACAAGAAATCCTAAGTTTGCCCAGATGCTCAAGGAGTACCTTGCAGATCGAACAACTGTACTCCGACATTCCTCTGTGCCTTACAATTATTGGGTATCCAAGGTGGACACGTGGCATGAATTGGCTCTCTATGCCTTGGAAGTCCTGGCCTGCCCTGCCGCTAGTGTTTTGTCAGAGCGTGTTTTTAGTGCCGCAGGTGGAATCATTACAGATAAACGCACCCGCCTGTCAACTGAAAATGCTGACAGGCTGACTCTGATCAAGATGAACAAGGGTTGGATTGGGCCAGACTTCACCACACCACCAGCAAATGTGAGCGGAATTTAAAGTTTGTAACGGGAATTTGCCATGTACCTCCACTCACCCATGGGTACACACTTCTGGACTTTGGATAATCGCTGGACTGCTCCTCCTTCTCCTCATGCGCCACCATGATGACCGTTACAATAGTTAGGCCTTTGTTTCAGGTATACCCCCAGTGGTAAATTTCTTCGCCCATTCTTTCAGAATGGACATTACAACGACAGGAGACCCGCTCCTTTGCAATGGGAACAATGTTTTGAGGCCCTCATGCACGTCTCTATCCAGGGACAATGTGGAGCCTCCCAATTTTTGGCTGCCCTGCCTAAGGGCTATACTACAATACACCCACTTCCTGACAATGGACACTTCAGGTTTACAGGCCCTCATGCACGTCTCTATCCAGGGACAACGTGGAGCCTCCCAATTTTTGGCTGCCCTGCCAAAGGGCTATACTACAATAGACCCACTTCCTTACAATGGGCACTTCAGGTTTACAGGCCCTCATGCACGTCTCTATCCAGGGACAACGTGGAGCCTCCCAATTTTTGGCTGCCCTGCCAAAGGGCTATACTACAATAGACCCACTTCCTTACAATGGGCACTTCAGGTTTACAGGCCCTCATGCACGTCTCTATCCAGGGACAATGTGGAGCCTCCCAATTTTTGGCTGCCCTGCCTAAGGGCTATACTACAATAGACCCACTTCCTTACAATGGGCACTTCAGGTTTACAGGCCCTCATGCACGTCTGTATGCAGGGGCATTGGTGAACCTCACAATTTTGGACTGCCCTGGCAAAGGAAAATACTACAAAGACTCACTTCCTCAAAATGGGCACATTAGACTCAAGAGGCCTTCATGTACGTCTCTTCTCAGGGACATCGGAGTGCCACACAATGTTTTACGTAAAATCTTTCATGTTTTAATCTCAAAAAGTAACATACACCAGCTCTATCTCACTATTGGGTATGTGCCCTTAACATTTCCGCCATGAAAATTCATTTTGGTGTCATTTTGAAGGTTTTCTGGTGAGTCCGTAAAAATGGCGTAAAACGCGGACAAAATTGTTCACAGCTGTGACTTTTGAGTTATAAATGCTTCAAGGGGTCTTCCCCATGCTGTTGCCATGTCATTTGAGCACTCTTCTGAGACTTTTGTGACATTTTTAGGGTTTCTACATGCTGCCGGGGGTCATTTCATAAAAATACTCGGGTCTCCCATAGGATAACATTGGGCTCGGTGCTCGGGCCGAGTACACGAGTATCTTGGGATGCTCGGCCCGAGCCTCGACCACCCGAGCTTTTTAGTACTCGCTCATCACTAATAAATATATATATAGCCGCTACATCCGGTCAAATAACATGGTTATAGTAAAATACAATCATCATAGTATAAACCAGTATAGGTAAGAATACTATATTCCTGGAATAGAGGTCATAGAATTGGCTCGAAAAGAGGACCTGCGCGTGTTAGTAATCTGTCATCCGTAAAAATTCACATCTCATTCAGTGCAGGTTACCATATGACCTAAATGGCTCAGGCAATCATGGCATCACATTACCCATTGTAAATTGGTGGATCAGCACTGTTCAACCTCCACCCGAATGTACATTTCACAATAGAATGCTTCCTCAGGGGTCTGCTGTTAATCGATATACCCTCACCTTTTATAGTGTGGTCAACCAAATGAGTCTCACCTGCGATCACACTCCGGCGCATGTGCGTTGACGTCCACCGGCCCTCCCGGGAGCGCCGCTCGTCAGCATCGCACGTGCGTGCTCAGTGGCTCAGAACGCCAATGATCACGTGCGTCGCCCATGACAGCGGTGCCACCCGGGGGATGGGTGGAGAGCAGCGGGCACGCGCACAGGAACACACCTGGGACTGATCACATCCACTAGAATGCGGCACCATACACACCAGTACTCCGCATGTCATTCTATGTGGATACAAGGTATGTGACATGTTTGCCTCACAAAATATATACAGGGTGATTAATGTTCGTGATGACTTGGTTCCCAGGTGGTGTGGGATATCACCAGGAGATAAATGCAGTTCCATTGGGATCAGTTTCACATACAAGGTGCTCCTCAGGATGGCAAGGGAGAAATTACCTGTCAACAAATACACAAATTAAAATAGCTTAAAAACAAACAGTGTAGGAGAGTAATGGAAATATAACAACTGTTTAAAGTACTAATAAGTATCATAGATGCTGCGCAAAAATCCAAAACCAGACCTAGAAGGCCAATTTTAAGATCTATTTTAAGACTAAGGTGGACCATGGACTAATTCACAAAAAACATGCAAATGAGTTAATTTCGTTTAGCCCTATAGGTGATTCCGTTTGCAGCAGGGTGATCCATTTACATTCATGCTACAGCAGTTTTTTATATATATGTTACCACCACGAATTCCTACTGACACTTGTTCAATACCCCTCACCTTAAAGGTGCAGGGATCATATCCATGTTTAAGTTTGAAATGTCGTGGGATTGTTTTTAAATCCTCCAAACTGGTAACAGTTTTTGCCGCAAGAATGTCACGGACATGTTCTCTCGTCCGGACTCGCAGTTGGCGAGATGTCAACCCGATATAAATCAGGTTGCATCCGCAAACCGCGTAGTATATAACCTGCGTAGTGGAGCAGGTGATATACTGTCGGATTGTAAATTCTTTATCACCCCCAGAAGACTTAAGGCTACTTTACACACTGCGATATCGGTCCCGATATCGCTAGTGTGGGTACCCGCCCCCATCTGTTGCGCGACACGGGCAAATCGCTGCCCGTGCTGCACAACATTGCCCAGAGCCGTCACACATACTTACCTGTCCGGCGACGTCGCTGTGACCGGCGAACCGCCTCCTTTCTAAGGGGGCGGTCCGTGCGGCGTCACAGCGACGTCACTGCAGCGTCACTGAACCGCCGCCCAATAGCAGCGGAGGGGCGGAGATGAGCGGGACGTAACATCCCGCCCACCTTCTTCCTTCTGCATAGCAGCCGGGAGGCAGGTAAGGAGAGGTTCCTCGTTCCTGCGGTGTCACACGGAGCGATGTGTGCTGCCGCAGGAACGAGGAACAACTTCGTTACTGCTGCAGTAACGATTTTAAAGAATGGACCCCCATGTCGCCGATTAGCGATTTTGCAACGATGCAAAATCGCTTATCGGTGTCACACGCAACGGCATCGCTAATGCGGCCAGATGTGCGTCACAAATTCCGTGACCCCAACGACTCCGCATTAGCGATGTCGCAGCGTGTAAAGCCCCCTTTAAACGTTTTCATTCTACTCATATTGGCACATGCCTTGCATCCACCATACAGATAAAACCCCGATAGGTGGGCCCGTCCCAAATGGTTTGTTGGTAGTTGCCACATAGTGGCTTCTAACCAACAAATCTTTCAGATTTTTGTTTCTTTTATAAGACATCTGGGGGTAATCCAATAGGTAGTTCTTCAAAGTTGGTTCAGTTTGGAGAACTGACCAGTGACGCTGTAAGATTTTCTTAATTTCCTCACTTTGTGAGTAGAAGGTCAAAATTAATCTAATATGGTCATTATCCTTGGAAGTTCGTTTTGAAGACTGGAGTAGGCGTTCTCTGGTAGAGTTCTTTGCCCTGTTGTAGCCTTCTTTGATGGCTCTGTTACTGTACCCTCGTGACTGGAATCTCTTTCTCAATATCTCTGCCTGATGTTCAAATTTTTGTGGGGTGGAACAGATCCGCTTCGTTCTCATGAACTGACCAACTGGAATAGCTTTGATGGTTGTGTAATGTTGACTAGACCCAGCATGCAGCAGGGAGTCATCTATGTGTGTTTTGTACACTGTCACACTTCAATTTTATGTGTTTATGTATGTCTTTTTTAATGTTGTTGTAATTATTTTGTAATAAAAGTAATTTTCTTAATTTTTAAATACGCAATTGCTCCTGTTTTCTCTTTATACATTATCAAATTCGAATATTGTAAGAATAAGCTTCTTACCTTTTGATACAGCTTGAGTTGCCTTTCTGAGGAAGGCAAGGTGGTTGGATCAGCGGTTCTCAGGAATCCCTGTCCCTGTTCAGGCACCAGATTTTGTTGTCACCATTCAGCATGGGACATAAAAGATTTTGTGTGTGTGTGGTCCTAATTAAATTAAATAGATCATGTATGTATGTATGTATGTATGTATGTATGTATAGGAGACACCCCTCTGAGACAATAAAGTATCAGACGTAGCTCTCCCTTTGTCTCAAATAAATAAAAGATTACATCATCATCACTCATTTATATAAGACTGTAAACTTTTTAGTTTCACATTCCTGAACGTCACTTTTAACAAAGAAACTGAAACTATAGAAGTCCTTATCTAACGTAAACAGGAGGTCTCTGCTGCA
Source organism: Anomaloglossus baeobatrachus (assembly GCF_048569485.1). Taxonomy (NCBI): domain Eukaryota; kingdom Metazoa; phylum Chordata; class Amphibia; order Anura; family Aromobatidae; genus Anomaloglossus; species Anomaloglossus baeobatrachus. The sequence continues at coordinate 678,494,319 of NC_134355.1, forward strand.
TTACACCAGGGGAGACACAGTACAGACTCTTATGGTCATGTCACACACAACGACAGCGACATCGTCGCTGCTGTCGCCATTTTCTGTGACGTAGCAGCGACCGTGCTAGTGATGTCACTGTGTGTGACATCCTGCAACGACCTGGCCCCTGCTGTGAGGTCGCCGGTTGTTGCTGAATGTCCTGGACCATTTTTTGGACGTTGCTCTCCCGCTGTGAAGCACACATCGATGTGTGTGAGACAGAGACAAACTAAACGTGCAGGGAGCCGGCTTCTGCGGACGCTGGTAACCAAGGTAAATATCGGGTAACCAAGCAAAGGCTTTGCTTGGTTACCCGATATTTACCTTTGTTACCAGCGTCCGCAGCTTCTTGAAGCCGGCTGCCTGCATACATAGCCAAGGTACACATCGGGTAACTATAAGCAAAGCGGTTTGCATGTTAATCCGTTGTGTACTCTGGCTACGAGTGCATTCAGCCAGCGCTAAGCGGTGTGCACTTGTAACCAAGGTAAATATCGGGTAACCAAGTGAAGCACTTTGCTTGGTTACCCGATATTTACCTTAGTTACCAAGCGCAGCATCGCTTCCACGCGTCGCTGCTGGCTGGGGGCTGGTCACTGGTGAAATCAGCCTGTTTGACAGCTCACCAGCGACCAGGTAACGACGCAGCAGCGATCCAGATAAGGTCAGATCGTCGTCGTGATCGCTGCTGCGTCGCTACGTGTGACCTAGGCTTTAAGGTCCCGTCACACACGAGATCGCTACCGAGATCGTTGCTGCGTCACCGTTTCTGTGACGCAGTAACGATCTTGCCAGCGATCTCGTTATGTGTGACACCTACCAGCGATCAAGCCCCTGCTGTGAGATCGCTAATCGTTCCGAAGGGTCCGGAGCATTTTCTTCAAAGGTGATGTCCTGCTGGGCAGGACACATCGCTGTGTTTGACACCTAACAATGACCTCCTATACAGTTCGCTCATCGTTACTGCATCGTTGGTAAGGTCTGACTGTGTGACATCTCACCAGCGACCTCCCAGTGACTTACCAGCGATCCTTATCAGGTCACATCGTTTTCGGGATCACTGGTAAGTCGTTACATGTGACGGGGGCTTTACACAAAGACAAAATGGAGTGTAGATTTAACAAAATGAATTCTGCGCTCATTCAAGCAATACACAAATGGACGAGTAAAGCATACAACTTGTCTATAAAAAAAAATAAAGAAAAAAAAAATTCTCCATCAAAAATTAAAAAAAATGTGTAAAAAGATGAATAATTTGTAAATGATCCATTATAAAAAGTACACAACCGTAATGACATAAAATGAACTCTTTATTAACAGATAGTAAAAGTCTATTAATATTTACTAAAACAGACATTCTATTCATGACTATGGCTTCACTCCTGTGTAATAAGCCTTGATTTCCGAGCAAAACATTTCCCACATTCTGAACATGAATATGGCTTCTCTCCTGTGTGAATTCTCTCATGTCTAATAATATGTGCTTTCAGAGCAAAACATTTCTCACATTCTGAACATGAATATAGCTTTTCTCCTGTGTGAATTCTCTCATGTTTAACAAGATCTGATTTCCGAGCAAAACATTTTCCACATTCTGAACATGAATATGGCTTCTCTCCTGTGTGAATTATCTCATGTCTAATAATATGTGCTTTCCGAGCAAAACATTTCCCACATTCTGAACATGAATATGGCTTCACTCCTGTGTGAATTCTCTCATGTTTAACAAGATCTGATTTGCAAGCAAAACATTTCTCACATTCTGAACATGAATATGGCTTCTCTCCTGTGTGAATTCTCTCATGTTTAACAAGATCTGATTTGCAAGCAAAACATTTCTCACATTCTGAACATGAATATGGCTTCACGCCTGTGTGAATGCTCTCATGTGTAATGAGATTTGATTTGCAAGCAAAACATTTCTCACATTCTGAACATGAATATGGCTTCACGCCTGTGTGAATGGTCTCATGTGTAATGAGATTTGATTTGCAAGCAAAACATTTCTCACATTCTGCACATGAATATGGCTTCATTCCTGTGTGAATTCTCTCATGTCTAATGAGATTTGATTTGTTAGCAAAACATTTCTCACATTCTGAACATGAATATAGCTTTTCTCCTGTGTGAATTCTCTCATGTTTAACAAGATCTGATTTGCAAGCAAAACATTTCTCACATTCTGCACATGAATATGGCTTCATTCCTGTGTGAATTATCTCATGTCTAAAGAGATTTGATTTGTTAGCAAAACATTTCTCACATTCTGAACATGAATATAGCTTTTCTCCTGTGTGAATTCTCTCATGTTTAACAAGATCTGATTTCCAAGCAAAACATTTCTCACATTCTGAACATGAATATGGCTTCTCTCCTGTGTGAATTCTCTCATGTTTAATGAGATTTGATTTGTTAGCAAAACATTTCCCACATTCTGCACATGAATATGGCTTCGCTTCTTTGTTACTTTCACTTTCCTTAGCATTCTGTGTGGAACTCCTGGTACCGTCATCTGCCATAAATAAAATTGAAGTTATAAGCTTTTAATATAACCTCAAACATACACAGACACACATAAATCCATACAAATTCCAAAGAAAGTGTGTAGTGTTCTACTTTAAAAGGCCTATGTGACAGAAAATACCCAAAATGACATCAATTTAAAAACTGCACCCTTCGAAGTGCTCAAAACGACATTCAATAAAACATATCTACAAAAGCATATCCAGTGGCACTCAATAATATAAGGATACTTTGGCACTGCATTACTGCTGTAGGAATATTAGAAAAAAGGGGTTAATACATAGGTAATGAGAAAAATGAGTAAAACGACATAGGCATTGCATTACTGCTTTAGAGATATTTGTAAAGTGAGATTCTTAGTTTATGTATTGACCAATCCATGTGAGCCCGATAACCGTGACAAGCACCTGACCAAGCACTCTGCCCTATAGCCAGGGTGTGTCCACCATCTTATTTAGCCAGGAAGCAGAAATGCAGATTTTTTAACCACACAGAGGCATTTAAGGTTAGGTTCCCAATAGAATAAGATCACCTTGTCAAGGTGATCGGGCTCACATGGATTGGCCAATACATAAGCTAAGAATCTCTCTTTGCAAATATCTCTAAAGCCAGTAATGCAATGCCTATGTCTTTTTACTCATTTTTCACATTAGCTATGTATTTATCCCTTTTTTGTAATATTCCTACAGCAATAATGCATCACAGAAATTAAAGCAATGTGGAAGGAAAAAAAAAAACATTTTCATTTTTTCCACAAAAGTGTTGCTTTACCACAAATTTTTATTTTCCCAAGGGTAAGATGAGAAAATGGACCATATAATTCTGTTGTGCAATTTCTCGTGTGTACGCCGATATCCCAGGACTCGGAAGGGAAGGAGCACCATTTGACTTTTGGAGAACAGAACTGGCTGAACTAGAGGATGCCATGTCACGTTTCTAAAGCCCTTGATGTGCCTAAACAGTGGAACACCCCACAAATTATCTCATTTTGAAATCTACACCACTGAAGGAATGTATCTAGGTGTGGAGATCATAGACGTACCCTTATATAGGGCAAGGGGTCTTTAGCAGACCCCAGCTATTATGGCGACCCATATGCACCCAATGATAAATGTTGCTGGGGGTGTTGGATATGTGGAACGTTGTACCCCATAGGCTGCGAGCTGCGAATGCTGCTGTCAAAGATTGAAAAGTTAACAGCAGTGGGTGAAGCTTACCTCCACTGAATAACTCAGACATCATCTGCTGCCAATAACGGAGACTCAGCTTCTGAGCCCGCAAGAAGCAATAGGATGTAATAATACGTTACATATCGAGAAGGGGTTAAAGAAAACCTGGCAGCTACAAAAACACTGTTTACCTGCAGATATAGTGGTAATCTGAGTACCTAGCATTTAAATGATCTCTATCTGGTTTATTAGAACAGTGTGTGACGCTAATCACTGCATGGACAAGCCGTGAGGCAGGGTTGTCAAATGTTCTGGGGTCAGATACAAAGAGAACATGCCATGAACTAAGGGGAAAGACAAAGGCGTAGTCAGCTCTGGGGTCAGAATATCAGGAGGATAGCGGATATGGGCAAATGGATGGTCAGAGGAGGTCCAAGGTCTCCCAGCTATAGATCAGAGCACAGATAACCAAGGCCCACGTTCGCAGGGAGCCACAGTGGCATCTGACTGTGTTCACAGGCAACCTAAAATTAGTTTCTCAGCCTCAGCTGAGTGTGGTTTGTGGCTTCTTGAGACTCAGGGGGCTAATTTCTTTTCAGCTGTCTTCTCCCCATTTAAGGTTTGAGATTCCTCTTGTTACTGCAGATGATACCTTCAGTTTATGGTCCTGTCATTCCGGTTTTTGTGGCGATTCTTTGTGGGGTTTGCATCTCCACTCCCGGTGGGGGGGGGGGTTAGATCATGGTTTGGACAGGTGTTAGTGTGGCACCCCAGGGTTCAGTTGCCACAAATATACCTGTACCCGGGGCAGGGAAGGATCTCCACATCAGGTAATCCCACATACAACACTTCCACTCCAAGCCTGGAGGGGGAGCTCTACAAGCAGAGTTCAGGTGAGGTCCCCTTTAAATCCAGGTTTGGAGGCAGAGTTAAACAGACAGTTGGAGAAAAGGAGACTGTGCGAGCAGAGAGTGAGGGAAGACATCAAAATGGAGAGGGCTGTGCTTAGCCCGTACGAGCAACTGTGTGACCGCCTGAGGGGTCAGGAGTGAGGCAAAAGAGGAGTGACCGGGGAGGTGGAGCCAGATCGGTTCATCCCCAAGGAACAGCGCTGATTACCGGACACCGGCGTCAGAGTTTGTGAGGGATCTAATCTACCCAGCAATAAAGACCGGAGGCCAGGGAGACTCCAGATCTCCTGGCCGCAGCAGCACCTGAAGGCAAAGCCGCTACACAGAGCTTAGGGACCGCAGTGAGTACAGCAGTGCCCCTTAGAGAAGCTCCTGCCGCCTGCCATACAGGTGAAGACAGTGAGAGAGGGACAAGGTATAGCTACAGGCAGCCTAGTACGAAGGAGAGAGACAGCGCAGCAGGGAGGCCTCACAACTGACCTGGTGCAGAGATCCTGAACTGTTCCCAGATTACCCAAAAACTGTCACATCAGAAACTGAACCCATTTTTCATAACACCTGCAAGTAAAACCTGGTCAGAGTTAATAAATTGGTGTGACGCACTTTATTTATTCATCTGAGGAGCCATAGGCTGCTGCACTAAAGTGACAGTTGAAAAGGCTGTGAGGAAAAACCGCCATATCTGTGTAGAGACTGCTAAAACTGCCCTGGGGATCCTGCTTCACCTACGGGAAGCGTAAACAACTGGCTGCCTAACCATCACCCCAGAGGTCTGACCTGCAGCCCCAGTAACCATACTGGAACCGTAGGTGGCGTCACGAAAGTTTTATTTTTTTTTAATTTTCTTTATTATTATTATTTACTGACTTTCAGCGAACACCAGGGCCATGGAACCGGGCACAGGCCCCCGTGACATAATCCCATTAACCAACACCTGGAACCGAGTACGCCACGGCCCTGGGGCGGGTCACTAGGGTTAAGCTGGAGGTCCAGACCTGGATACCATCAAGCCTACCTCTGGGATCAGGGACAGCACAAGTTCCCTAGTTTGAGGGCCCGTTTTAGGGTCCCTGCTCCAGCTATCCTGGCACCTCCATGATACTCTGGGTTTAGGACTGATTACTCAGAACAGGGAACCCCTGAAAAAACCAAGCACCTCCCAGTTTCAGATTGAACTGAGCTTTCGCTCAACAAACAGCTTGGCACGACCCGGATTCCATAGGGAGCCAAAATTGTCACTCACTGCGTACAAGACAGAGGATAGAGTGTGACACAGTAACTACAAGGAGAAAATGCAGTTACATTCTCCCAGCAGCTGCTCACTTCCAGTCACCAGCAGTGGGAGAGGCTGTAACAGTCACCACTCACTACATAGTGGGTGCACAGTAATCAACCCTCTTGTTCCTTGGCTGACAGCCTGTGAGCGGTAAGTGTTACTGTTTCCCGCAGTGCATTGGTGACTGTATACGAGCGGCAGCAGGGAGAATGTAAAATTAATTTTCTCCTTGCAGCTGGGAATGTGACTGTTCTTGTTATTTAATGGTGACTCTTCACTGAGGAGGGTTACCTGTGGAAAGGTCTCTACTCCGTTCATCACTCCGCACATCCATTTCTCCTTTTTCCATTGTGTCTGCAGCGTTCTGCATATCTTTTCCCTGAATTTCAAAGCTGTAAAATAAATAATGTAAAAGTCACGGACAGAAGGAAAAGTCATGTGGAAGGTTCTAGATGGACGCTTCTGCTACCAGAGCCGTGTGGCCCCTGAGACCAATCCATGCATGGCCTCTACGCCTCCTATATCCCCCGTACTGCACCAGAGTCAGTTCAGCAGGGATAGAAGCAGACGTGGCAGGGTCCACTTAGTGTGGTATATTATGACATTGGGATTTCCTTCATTGTTTGGACGCCCTAATGCTTATTTTTCCATCATTTTAGAATTGGTTTAGTCACAATGTTATATTTTTGAAAGTCTTTTTGAGGAAAATTAGTTTTATTCAATTGTTTTTCTTTAACGGGACGAACAGAGGTGTACATAGAATCATGGGACCCCATAGCGGAGGTTCTAATTGGTACCCCCTCCCCCCAAAAATAAAAATGTAATTAATATTCAACTGGGTCATATAAGAACCTCTCACAACTTTACAGCCCTTACAAAGTAACTTTCCTCCTAATGAAGCCCAAAGATTCCCCTTTCACTGCCCCATAATGTATAATACAAGCACTGTATGATACCTCCACATGGACGTCCTCCACACCAGGGCTGAGGAGTCGGTAAGAAAAACAAGTTTCCATCCACTCTCTATACAGACACATCTGCAGGTTTTCCCTCCGCTCTCTATACAGACACATCTGCAGGTTTTTCCCTCCGCTCTCTATACAGACACATCTGCAGCTTTTTCTCACTATCTGACATCAAAATCAGAATAAAGTGAAGAAATAAATCCGGCATTCAAAATATTTTCAATTTTTTTTTTTATTTTTTAAATCCAGTGAATAAAGGCCACAATGTGTGTCAATCAGTGACGTTTCGGTCCTTCCTTGGACCTTTATCAAACTCACACTATAAAGATACATAAGAAAAATACAAAGTGAATATTATGGGATATTGCAGCCGCTGGGGACGAGGCCATGTTCCAATTGTGCCCATTTTCTGTTCTATAGATAAATCTTTTCTATGTTTCCACAAGTAATATGTATGATGTTTCCTCTAATATTCATGTACCGTATTTTTCGGACTATAAGACGCACCCTGGTTTTAGAGCAGGAAAATAGAAAATAAAATTTTAAGCAAAAAATGTGGTCATGACACACTTATGGGGCGAGGATCTGCTGCTGACACTGTTATGGGTTAATGTCCCCAAATTCTCTACTAGGATACCCCATCCTGGTAATGATCCTCCTGCCTTGTATATAGAGTATATACCCCCATCCTTGCTCATATACCCCCATCCTTGCTCATATACCCCCATCCTTGCTCATATAGCCCCATCCTTGCTCATATAGCCCCATCCTTGCTCATAATATACCCCCATCCTTGCTCATAATATACCCCCATCCTTGCTCATAATATACCCCCATCCTTGCTCATAATATACCCCCATCCTTGCTCATATACCCCCATCCTGCTATACACCCCCATGCTGGTATACGGCCCGCATCCTGTGGCAAATAAAAAAAAAAATAAACGTTCATACTCACCTTACCTCACTCCCTGCAGCCCCTCCTCCCGTCTGTGTCAGCAGCAGCAACGCTGAGTGGAGCCGTCCCCGTTCGCCTGCAGTACCGCGATCTCCTCCTAGCTGCCGGCGGCAAGCCAGGAGGAGATCGTGGTACTGCAGGCGAACGGGGACAGGTGAGTATACTGATTCCCTGCACCCCGCGCTGATGATGATGCACGGGGAGCAGTGAATACAGCCGCACATGATCACTCCAGGCTGTAGTTGCCAGGGGTGATCATGCGGCCGGCTGTTTATCCCTCGCCCATCATCCCGTCCACCTGTCAGCGCTGAGAGATAGGTGGGAGGATGGGCGTGCATATGAAATGAGCGGGCCCACGTAGTCACGGCAGGCGCTGCTGCAGCCTGCTCGTGCCCCCGATGACCCGCTCCACCGCAGCACCCTCATTCCCCGCAGCCCTACATTCAGACCATAAGACGCACCCCCCACTTTCCCCCAACATTTGGGGGGGGGGAAAGTGCGTCTTATGGTCCGAAAAATACGGTACCTTTGAGAGAATATTCACTTTGTATTTTTCTTATGTATCTTTATAGTGTGAGTTTTATAAAGGTCCAAGGAAGGACCGAAACGTCACTGATTGACGCACATTGTGGTCTTTATTCACTGGATATAAAAACCCCAGATGTGCATCCATCCTTCCTACAGGCCCACCCCAAGTGTGCCCCCATCCATCCTTCCTACAGGCCCACCCCAGGTGTGCCCCCATCCATCAATCCATCTATCCTTCCTACAGCACCCCCCCCCAACTTGCAGTCTCTCCCCCCTGCGAGCCCCCCACAGCTTGCAGTCTCTTCCCCCTGCGAGCACCCCCACAGCTTGCAGTCTCTTCCCCCTGCGAGCACCCCCAAACGTGCAGTCTCTCCCCCCTGCCAACCCCCCCAACGTGCAGTCTCTCCCCCCTGCCAACCCCCCCAACGTGCAGTCTCTCCCCCTGCGAACCTCTACCCCCAACGTGCAGTCTCTCCCCCTGCGAACCCCCCCCCCAACGTGCAGACGTGTAGTCTCTCCCCCTGCGAACCCCCCCCAACGTGCAGACGTGCAGTCTCTCCCCCCTGCGAACCCCCCCAACGTGCAGTCTCTCCCCCCCAACGTGCAGTCTCTCCCCCCTGTGAGCCCCCCACAGCTTGCAGTCTCTTCCCCCTGCGAGCACCCCCAAACGTGCAGTCTCTCCCCCTGCGAACCCCCCCAAACGTGCAGACATGCAGTCTCTCCCCCCTGCCAACGTGCAGTCTCTCCCCCCTGCGAGCCCCCCCCAACGTGCAGTCTCTCCCCCCTGCGAGCCCCCAACGTGCAGTCTCTCCCCCCTGCGAGCCCCCCCCAACGTGCAGTCTCTCCCCCCTGCGAGCCCCCCCCAACGTGCAGTCTCTCCTCCCTGCGAGCCCCCCCCAACGTGCAGTCTCTCCTCCCTGTGAGCCCCCCCAATGTACAGCCTCTTTCCCTGCTAGCCCACTCCATCGTGCAGTATCATCCAGTGTAAGCCCCCTAATATGCAGCATCTCCCAGTGTAAGCCCCCCAATATGCAGCATCGCCCCCTGCCCTGTGTAGCCCCCCCTTCCTTATGGAAGCCTCCACAGCCCTGTGCTGCAGCTTCAGCCCCTTCCCTGTGATATATACACGAGCTGCAGCCCCCAGTAGTGACAGGAGACACTTTTATTTCTTCCCCCAAAATCCAGTGTGACCTCAGATCTATAACTAATGAGGAAAAGCTGAATCTTCCCCACCTCAGGGTCAGCATCCGTCCGCGCTGCACAGGAGCCCGAGCACTGCTGCTTCCGGTCACACATCGGCACAGCACGAGGAGGCCCCGCCCCTTCCGGTGACGTAATTCCCTCAAACAAATCAACTCCATTCTAGACGCTACCCTCTGGCCACTGGGATGGTAGATGCTAGAGAATACAGGCTGCGTGCAGGTTATGAGGTCACTTCCGGGGCGTATTCATTTACTGTTAGGGGGCGGTCCTTTATTCAGCGCGGCCTGCTGTATCTCTAGGGTTGCGTCTAGTTCAGAGTTGATGTTTTCTGCTCGTCTGATCTGGCTGCTTCATTAGTGAGCGGCTATATGTATATATGTATGGTTATATGTATGGTTATATGTATGGTTATATGTATGGATATATGTATGGCTATATGTATGGATATATGTATGGTTATATGTATGGTTATATGTATGGTTATATGTATGGATATATGTATGGATATATGTATGGATATATGTATGGTTATATGTATGGATATATGTATGGTTATATGTATGGTTATATGTATGGTTATATGTATGGATATATGTATGGATATATGTATGGATATATGTATGGATATATGTATGGTTATATGTATGGTTATATGTATGGTTATATGTATGGATATATATGTATGGTTATATGTATGGTTATATGTATGGATATATGTATGGATATATGTATGGTTATATGTATGGATATATATGTATGGTTATATGTATGGTTATATGTATGGATATATGTATGGATATATGTATGGTTATATGTATGCTTATATGTATGGTTATATGTATGGATATATGTATGGTTATATGTATGGTTATATGTATGGTTATATGTATGTATATATGTATGGATATATGTATGGTTATATGTATGGTTATATGTATGGTTATATGTATGTATATATGTATGGATATATGTATGGTTATATGTTTGGTTATATGTATGGTTATATGTATGGATATATGTATGGTTATATGTATGGTTATATGTATGGATATATGTATGGATATATGTATGGTTATATGTATGGTTATATGTATGTATATATGTATGGATATATGTATGGTTATATGTATGGTTATATGTATGGTTATATGTATGGATATATGTATGCTTATATGTATGCTTATATGTATGGATATATGTATGGATATATGTATGGTTATATGTATGGATATATGTATGGATATATGTATGGTTATATGTATGGATATATGTATGGTTATATGTATGGTTATATGTATGGTTATATGTATGGATATATGTATGGATATATGTATGGTTATATGTATGGTTATATGTATGGATATATGTATGGTTATATGTATGGATATATGTATGGATATATGTATGGTTATATGTATGGATATATGTATGGTTATATGTATGGATATATGTATGGTTATATGTATGGATATATGTATGGATATATGTATGGTTATATGTATGGTTATATGTATGGTTATATGTATGGTTATATGTATGGATATATGTATGGTTATATGTATGGTTATATGTATGGATATATGTATGGATATATGTATGGATATATGTATGGATATATGTATGGATATATGTATGGTTATATGTATGGTTATATGTATGGTTATATGTATGGATATATGTATGGATATATGTATGGATATATGTATGGATATATGTATGGATATATGTATGGTTATATGTATGGTTATATGTATGGAGATATATATATATATATATATATATATATATGTATGGTTATATGTATGGATATATGTATGGATATATGTATGGATATATGTATGGTTATATGTATGGATATATGTATGGATATATGTATGGATATATGTATGGATATATGTATGGATATATGTATGGTTATATGTATGGTTATATGTATGGTTATATGTATGGATATATGTATGGATATATATATATATATATGTGGCTATATCGGAGTTGATTTTTGGAGGCCTCATTTTCTCGACTCTGATGTAGTCGGTCACTACTGAAGTGTCTAGATCAGAGTGGGTTTTTTGTTTTCCTCATTTTCTCCGCTCTGCTGTAGACGGGTCAGTGCTGAGGTGACTAGATCGGAGTTGAATTCTTGAGGCCTCGCTGTAGTCACGTGTTAGGCTGCTTTCACACCTCCGGTTTCTGCAATGCGGCACAATCCGGCACTTTGCAGGAAAATCGCAACCGTTTTTTTTTGCTGCCGGTTGCGATTTTCCGGCATAGACTTTAATTAGTGCCGCATGGCCTTGCGTTCCATCCGGTTTTTGCCGCATGCGGCAGATTTAGCCGATGCGGCGGCCGGATGGAACGTTGCCCAGCACGTTTTTTCGTGCGGCAAAAAAACCGCATCGTGCCGCATTCGGCCGATGCGGCGCTTTTTTCAATGCATGCCTATGACGGCCGGATGCGGCGCGATGCGGCAAATACCGCATTCGGCCGCCGCATGCGTTTTTTTCCACTGCGCATGCTCAGTAGCATGCCGCAAGCGGCAAAAACCGGGCGGGCCGCATGGGAAAAACTTATGCAAAGGATGCGGTGTTTTCACCGCATCCGTTGCATAGCTTGCACAGCCGGATTGAGCCGCAGAGCTCAAGCCGGGTGTGTGAAAGCAGCCTTAGTTCACCTCATTTTATCCACTCCGCTCTAGCTGCTTCACCAGTGAGGTGACTACATCAGAGTGGATTTTTTGATGATATCTGTGATCTTTTCTCCATAGAACACAGTTCAGTTTCTACAGCGGGGTCTCCAGGCCTCAGAGCAGGGGTCTCCAGGCCTCAGAGCAGGGGTCTCCAGGCCTCAGAGCAGGGGTCTCCAGGCCTCAGAGCAGGGGTCTCCAGGCCTCAGAGCAGGGGCTGGAATCAGATTTATAATTGGAATGATTTCATGTTTTTATTTATTAGATAAATTGTTATATTTATTATTTTTTTCCAAAGGGCAAATTTTTATTTTCATTATTATTATAACTTACATTGTATTATTGCTTTTTACAATATAAATAATGACACACAGCGCTGATTGTTCAGTTTTGCTGGAATTTTAATTTTACCGTATTTCCACGAGTCGTGGCCGCAGGACTGGCATTGAAAGAGTAGGCGGAGCCTCACAAGGAAAAACGGAACCGCGCAGCTGACAGTCTTCATAACTTACCACATTGGATCAGAGTGGATTTTTTGAGGATCTCCCTGTAGCCTTCATTCTATACAGTTTGCTACTGAGGTGACTGAAATTCAGGTTTTTGAAAAGTGGGAGGAGCCTCACGGCGAAAAACGTAACAGAGCGCAGCCGAGAAAGTGCTTATAATTTCACACATTGTGTCGTAGTGGAGTTTTTGAGGACCTCATTTTAGCCACTACATTATGTATATTTGGTACTGAGGTGACTGGAATGGATTTTTTCGAAGAGTGGGAGGAGCCTCAAAGCAAAAACCGTAACAGAGCGCAGCTGAAAGTCCTCATAATATCCACATTGTGTCGTGGATTTTTTGAGGACCTCATTTTAGCCACTACATTATGTACATTTGGTACTGAGGTGACTGGAATGGATTTTTTCGAAGAGTGGGAAGAGCCTCAAAGC